>NC_043961.1:2515827-2815827 GCF_902148855.1 Sphaeramia orbicularis | reverse complement strand
AGTTATGGACAGATTTGGATAAAATTTTCAGGGTTTGTTGGAAATGGGATAAGGAAGAAATGATTAAATTTTGGTGGTGATCGGGGGTGGGGGGGCCCAAGGGGGGGGCCACTGATCAGCCTTGGCGGAGGTCTGTGCTCTCCGAGTGCTTCTAGTTTTTATATCGATCTAACTGATGTCATCATGTCTATGCGTGTACTGATGTCAGCATATCAACTGCTTCTATATATGTGCCAAATCTGAAGTAAAATGAAACAAAATCAATGTTTTTATAGACATGTAAAATTTCACCCATTATAAGTAAATGGGAGAAGAAAAAAGATGTAAAAAAATTCATAAAAAATTGAGACTTTCACCTACTTTTTCCAAAATGTAATGACATTTATTCTGGGTCACTGGCATTGATAACCTAAATCTAGTATGAATTCAACCAATATTTTTGCTGCTACAGACATTTGAAATTTCACATATTGAGGGAAAAAAAACATTTGAAAAATTCTTTAAAAATTTGGACTTTGACCTACTGTTCCCAAAATATAATGAGATCTATTCTGGATCACTGGTAATAGATAAACCAAATTTGGTATGAATTCAATAAATAGTTTTGCTGCTATAGACATTTGAAATGTCCCCCATTATAAGTAAATTGGGGAAAAAAAAAATTTGAAAAATTCATGAAAAATTTTAACTTTGACCTACTTTTCCCAAAATGTAATGACATGTATTCTTGGTCACTGGCGATCCATAAACCCAATTTGGCGTAAATTCAGCCAATAGTTTTGCTGCTACAGACATTTGAAATTTCACCCATTATAAGTAAATGGGGAAAAAAAAAAAGATTTGAAAAATATAAAAAAAAAATTAACTTTGACCTACTTTCCCAAAATGTAATGACATTTATTCTGGGTCACTATTAATTTATAAACCCAATTTGGTATGGATTCAACTTATGGTTTTGCTGCTACAGACATTTGAAAGTTCGCCCATTATAAGTAAATGGGGAAAAAAAGAATTGAAAAATTACTTAAAAAAAAAATTGTAACTTTGACCTACTTTTCCCAAAATGTAATGACATCTATTCTTGGTCACTGGCAATCTATAAACCCAATCTGGCATAAATTCAACCAATAGACGTGCTGCTACAGATGTGAAATTTCACATATTATAAGTAAATGGGAAAAAAAAAAAAGATCTTAAAAATTCATAAAAAATTGTAACTTTGACCTACCTTTCCCAAAATGTAATGACATCTATTCTTGGTCGCTGGCAGTCTGTAACCCCAATTTGGTATGGATTTAATCAATATTTTTGCTGCTACAGACATTTTAAATTTCGCCCATTATAAGTGAATGGGGGAAACAAAGATTTGGGAAAATAAATAAAGATATAAATATACAAACATATAAACATAGCTCTGAGTATATATATTCCAATATACATATTAAAACACTCAGCAATTTGTACAATATGTACAAGATGAGATATTATCAATATGATAGTTAAAGAAATATCTGTCAATAAGTGTGAAAAAACCGTTGCGTTATTAAAATTATGTGGTATAATGTGGAATTAATGAACTTAATTGGTATATCTATGAATGTTATGGTGGTCTGTCGGTCTTCGCTTGCATCCATGTCTAACTTTGCAATAGTCACAGATTTAATTGTATTACCCTGTTGCTTGTGCCTTTGTTTGATCCAATACAGAATTACAACCATGTGCTTTAATCCTTAAAGACCCCAAAATCCACCAGTGACCAAAAGCATCTACTGATCTAAAATGTTTAATAACTTTAGACCGACTAATCCTATCAATACATGTCAATAATTGGTGTAAAATGCAGTTTGTCATCTTTTCATGGTCATCAGATATGACCCATTTGGACATTCAGAGGCTCCGTAGTTACCATGGAAACACCGTCATCTTCTACAACATTGATTCCCTAGTAAAACCCATGGAGTTGGATCAATGACAGTGGATGGACACACTGGGTTTATGTTCAGTTAATGAGAGACTTTAATGAAAAACTCACTTTTTCTCAAATTTTATCTGTTTTTGGTATGAGAACCGTCAAATGGAATTTCAACATGATGATTAAAGTACATGTTCAGTAAAATAAATATAGGAAAATACCAGATTTTCATGGAAAAAAATGCAAAATGGAGTTTTGTATTATGATAAATGGGGATATATCGCTTAAGAACGGTTAAATGGAGAGAAAAATTAATTTGGGAACTAAACACAGAAGTAGCTCTGGGTCTTTATGGGTTAAACAAACAAAAAAGTAGGATGTGAGCTTAACCCTTTCATGCATAGTGGTCATTACAGTGGACAGTTATCCTCCTGCTGTTCTCTTGTATATTCATGGATTTTGTTGTTCTTTTCATTGTTTTTGTTTGTTTTTGGGTTTTTTTTTGTTTTAACACATATCTTTATTAACGTTTTAAGGCACTACATATCTGTTCTGACATGAATTGGTAACATTATAGATCTCTCCTGAGCATAAACCCCCAGAATCACAAGCCCTCCCCATAGTTTCCACACAATTTATCAGTAAATACATGTTTCTGTGCGTCAAAAATTAAACATGTGGTGTCCAGCTGAGTGGACATTTTTGCAACCTCATGAAAAATAGGTTCATGAGATTTTTTTTTTTCATTATTATTTTTTTAAATGTATTTTTAAATAAAAAAAAATAAAATAAAATAAAATAAAATAAAATAATAATAATTATTATTATTATTTTTTTTTTTTTTTGTGAAGAAAATTTTCAATCGCATTGTTGTTTTCATGCCTAAAGAAGAATAAAAACACTCGGAAAAAATTTGATTAAGGTTCTCATAATTCGTGCATGAAAGGGTTAATTTGGTTGAACTAGAATAACTCAAAAACAGACAATGAAAAGTACAAAGAGTGAGAACTACACATTCTCTTAAAATAACAGAATATGTGACCTTCTGTCTCTCCCTGTAGTGAAGGCTGTTGTTCTTTTCTATGTCTGTTCTGTCCATGAACCGTTCAGACGTGGGCTGTTTGCATCTTACACTGTGAGCTTTTGCTTCACTTTCTTATTCTTCTTCATTACAATACTCCATGAAAAGATGATATTGTGAATGTATCTCAAATGATTATTCAAGGCCTTTCTGCCTACTTTCTGAAATTCTTAAATTTTCAGAGATGCTTTTGTCGACTTCCTTTGCAGTATCTCTCACTGAGATTATTGAAAATGCCGTATGGTCATATATGCATACAAGAGGTAACAACAGTAACTAAGGGGGGGCGGGGCTTAGCAACGAGTTAATTGATGTATAACTCAAATGGCTCAATGTGATTTCTGTCTTCCGTTTATATACTGTTTTGTGTTGTCATTGGGACTGAATGTTGCTTTTGGCTGCGTATAAATTAGCCTCTTGGGGTTGATAAAAATTATTTGACTTCTAGATGAAGTTGAAGGGATTTCATTTCATTTCATTTATTAAGATCCCCATTAGCAACTGATGATTCAGCTGCTATTCTTCCTGGGGTCTCCTCTACATTACATTACAATTTTATTTTTTATTATTATTATTTTTTTTTAATCTTCTTTTATTATTTCAAATTATACATTTACACAAACATGTACCCACATACAGGGAACTACACAGACACAACATATACAAACAAACCATACAACAAACATACCAAACCCCCGCAAAAAGAAAAGAAAAGAAAGAAAAAAAAAGCAACAAGATAAATAACGTTATCAACTCCTCTTTACAATTTTAAATTTTTACATTAATCTTACACCATTCACGCCCACACACACACACACACACACACACACACACACACACACACACACAAACAGGACATATACAACAGCCCAATGCAATTAAAATAAGTAAACAAACAAAAGGGAGACCTAGGGTGAGGTACGGAACTCTCCAGCTACCCAAAGAGATGGGAGGGATGGCATTACCAAAGTTAAAAGAATACAATCAACCTGCACAATTAAAATACGTATATATTGTTGGTGTAATCCACGTTGCCGTGGTAAGTGGAAAGATATTGAAACTGGAACACTGGAACAGCCTATCCAAAACTTTCTTGGAGATAAAGATGCTTATGAAAAAAATAAAATTAATTTAGACTTAATAACTAAACATACATTTAATATTTGGTTTAGAATGCTGTGTACACATAAAGTCCAAAGACATGCAACAAAATTAAAATGGAGAGCATATGATAGTAAATTTATACCATCCAAAATTGACCCAAACTACACTATATTGCCATATATATTGCTACATTGCCACTATATTGAAATTTCCAGGCTCCTAAATATTCCACAGTCAGCTGTCAGCTGGATTATAAGAAAGTGGAAGTGTTTGGGAACGACAGCGACTCAGCCACGCAGTGGTAGGCCACGGAAACTGACGGAGCGGGGTCAGCGGATGCTGAGGCACAGAGTGTGAAGAGGTGGACGACTGTCTGCAGAGTCAATGGTACAGACCTCCAAACTTCATGTGTCCTTCAGATTAGCTCCAGAACAGTGCGCACAGAGCTTCATGGAATGGGTTTCTGTGGCCGAGCAGCTGCATCCAAGCCATACATCAGCAAGTGCAATGCACAGCGGTGGATGCAGTGGTGTAAAGCACGCCGCCACTGGACTGTAGAGCAGGGGAGGAGCCTTCTCTGGACTGACCAATCGCACTTCTCCATCTGGCGATCTGACAGACAGGTCTGGGTTTGGCGGTCACCAGGAGAACGATACTTGTGGGAGCGCATTGTGCCGAGTGTAAAGTTTGGTGGAGGGGGGGTTATGGTGTGGGGTTGTTTTTCAGGAGCTGGGCTGGGCCCCTTAGTTCCAGTGAAAGGAACTGGGAATGCTTCAGCAGACCAAGACATTTGGGACAATTCCACGCTCCCAACTTTGTGGGAACAGTTTGGAGCCGGCCCCTTCCTCTTCCAACATGACTGTGCACCAGTGCACAAAGCAAGGTCCATTTGGACATGGAGGACAGAGTCTGGTGTGGATGAACTGGACTGGCCTGCACACAGTCCTGACCTCAACCCCATAGAACACCTTTGGATGAATTAGAGCGCAGACTGAGAGCCAGGCCTTCTGTCCAACATCAGTGTGGGACCTCACAAATGCGCTTCTGGAAGAACGGTCCAAAATTCCCATGAACACACTCCTAAACCTTGTGGACAGCCTTCCCAGAAGAGTTGAAGCTGTTAGAGCTGCAAAGGGTGGAGCCACGTCAGACTGAACCCATAGACTAGGAATGGGATGGACCTGACATTCAGATGAGAGTCAAAGCAGGAGAGGGAATACTGTTGGATATATAGTGTATAAATACTGGGTAACTAAGGGAGTTACAGCTTGGTGTGTTCTGGAAAATAATGGGAGGCTGGAGAGTTTCCAAACTTTGGCACAAAAATATCAATTTCAGAAACATGATTTTTTTCCCGTTATCTTCAAATGAGAGACTATTCTAAAGGAGAAATCCAGGTGGGACGGTCCATGGAAGAGAGCGATGTGGTTCAGATCATGACTAAAGCATATAAAGATAGCAATGTTAGGATAATCTCAGCATTATATAAAGCCTTAATAAATCTCGATGAGCAAACAACTTACTATGTAAAAGTAAAATGGGAAAGAGAATTTGACATAGAAATTGATGATATAGATTGGCTAAACATCTGGAAATTCCATCATACAACTACTAGCTCTCGGACATGGAAGGAATTCACCTGGAAAAACCTTATAAGATTTTTTATTCCACCCAAGTTTAAAAGTAAACAGTTCCAGAGGCATCAGGAATGTTGGAGAGAATGTGGGGAGATGGATGTTGACCATTCTCATGTTTACTGGAAATGTTTAAAACTTTCGGAATATCGGGAAATGATCTACAATGTCCCATGTCAAGTATTAGGATACACAATTCCAAAGAAACCTGAAATTCTTTATTTGTGCAGCTTTGGTGATGGCACTATACGTGAATATGATAAATATTCGGTAAAGGTGATGTTGATAGCGCCAAAAAAATGTATAACAAGGAATTAGGGGAAGATGAACATGCCATCAAAGGATCAGTGGATAACTACGATCAAGGACATATTTCTAATGGAAAAACTAACACACAGATTGAGACGACAAGAACCACAAATGAACAAAAAGTGGAAAAAATGGACATTATAGAAGCAAAATAATTGATAAGACTGTGCTACCCAGACTTATTCATGTTGTGTTTTCTTTTTGTTGTTCTTTTAAAACTAATAAAATATAAGTTACTAAATAAAATAAAATAAAATAAAATAAGTACTATACATTCGTACTCCACCAACCAATAGCTGTCTGATACAAATCATGAAACATCCTTCAATATTATCAATACTCATTCCATTTCATGCCTGCTGTGTAAACAAAAAAAGTTTTAATTTCTTTTGAAAACATTTTCTATTATTTTCCAACAACAAAAACCCTGGTAAACCATTCCATTCAACCATGGCCTGATAAAAAAAACAGTTCTCTGTAACTGGTTTGTTCTGACTAAAGGCAGAGCACACCGTGTTTCACTGGTTTGTCTTGTACAATAATTATGTCGATCAGCAAAAACATGACAGTTTTCTGTGAATAATTTCTGGAGTTTTTGTTGCTATAATGTTACGAATTAATGATAATAAAGAATATTTTAGTCTAGATTGTACAGTTAACCATGTCAAACTGTTGTGCATTGTGGTTCTATTAGTTCTGTTTGTTCAACCCAAAACAATTTGTGCCACTTTATTCTCTGCAACTTGCCATTTGTGTAAATTATTTTTATTAGTATTTGACCAAACAACTGAGGCATAATCCATATGAGATAAAGGATAGTGCATTCTTACTCTCACTCAGGAAAAAAAAATCAACCTTTTAAATATTGATTTGACATTTATCCTGATAATTATTGACAACAAATGACATGAATGTTCTTTAAGCTGTAGGTGTGATGTGTCCCTGTAATTTTGTCCATACACTGTAAAAAAAAAAAATCTGTAATTTAACAGAATTTTCACTGTTTATTTTACAGATTTTTCTGTGTTTTTAAGATACAGGAAAATATCAATGAAATGACAAAAACAGACAGTGATTTTACATGTCAAATGGAAAATAACATGAAAAAACTGTAACTGTGAATAACCATAAAATTTAAATGTTTTAAAAGAAATGTTTTCTTTTTTCACAGAAAAATACAGTTAAAATATATTTGCAAATGTATCGTAATTTCACAAATATTTATTTTCTATTTATGAGATTAAACTGTTAATTTAAAGTTTTAATACTGTAAAAAAAAAAAAAAAAAAGAATAAAATTAGATAAATTTACTTACAATTAACTGTAACAGAAGTATTTGTTCTGTCAGTTGAACCAGACTTGTTTGTTAATTGACAAATATCTTGTGTAATTACAGGAGGTTTCACAACAAAAATGTTGAATAAATGTATTTTTGTGAATGTATAACATGTATAAGCACTGATAAACTGTCCAAATACAGTTTTTATCAGTGGATTGGACAACTGAGTCTCATTGAAAATTATATATATATATATATATATATATATATATATATATATATATATATATATATATATATATATATATATATGTAATTGGATTGTTTTGATACATGTAAATATTCTTTATTAAACATTAAAAAGTCAAAAAAAAAAAAAAAAAAAGCAAAATGTCATGTAAATTTAGAGCAAAAAACTGTATTTTAATTATGGAAAATTACCGTATTTTTATGAGATGGTTATTTTCTATTATTTAACAGTATTTTTTCAGCACCCGTGCTACTGGAATATTACCGTTTTTTTTTTTTTACAGTGTGTAGTGTATGATAGAAATGTAACAGGCTGTTACATTGTTGGGAATATTTCATATAAATACATGAGTCAACTCAATATGTAACCTAGGCTTAGATGTTTTAGACATTTTAACCCATGAAGACCCAGTACTACTTCTGTTGCATTTCCCAAATGATTTTTTCACTCTATTTAACCTATCTTAAGTGTTTTATCACCATTTATTGTAATACTACCCTTTTTATTTTCAGTTTTTTCAATGTAAGTCATGTATTTCCCTATGTTTAATTCACTGATCATGTAGATAGTCATAAAAACTCGAAGTAAATTCAAAGGTTATTCTATCAAAATGGAGAAAACTGAAGAAAAAAAAAATGTTTCCAGTAAAAGTTATCATTAACTGAACATAAACCCAGTGTGTCCATCCACTGTCATTGATCCAACTCCATGGGTTTTACTGGGGAATCAACGTTGTAGAAGATGACGGTGTTTCCATGGTAACTACAGAGCCTCTGAACGTCCAAATGGGTCATATCTAATGACCATGAAAAGATGAAGAACTGTATTTTACACCAATTATTTCCATGTATTGATAGGATTAGTGGATCAACAGGTATTAAACAGTTTAGATCAGCAGATGTGTTTGGTTAATGGTGGGTGTTTGGCTCTTTATGGGTTAATATTGACAAACTGGCACTAAATACTCAAAGACTCCAAACTGAAAAACCCCTCAGTCTTCATATTTTTTTCCATATTTCACTTTTCTTAAGTGATATATCACCATGTATTGTAATAATATCCTCTTTATTTTGAGTTTTTTCAGTGTAAATCATGTATTTTTTTTCTATATTTAATTCAATGATCATGTAGATTTGCACTAAAGCTCAGATGAAAGTTGAGGGTTATTGTATCGAAACAGAGAAAAGCGAAGAAAAAGTGACTTTTTCGGTAAAAATATCATTAACTCAACCTAAAATCAAAAGTCTCCATCCACTGTCATTGATCCAACTCTATGGGTTTTACTGGTGAATTGATGTTGTAGAAGATGACGGTGTTTCCACGGTAACTACGGAACCTCTGAACGTCCAAATGGGTCATATCTGATGACCATGAAAAGACGACAAACTGTATTTTACACCCATTATTGACATGGACTGATAGGATTAGTGGATCAAAACTTATTCAGCCTTTAGTTCAGTAGATACTTTTGGTCGCTCGTAGCTGTTTCGGTCTTTGAGGGTGAAGTGAATGTGGTGAAAAAAACACAAATACTGAATAAACCTCAACCCATCCACGTTGACGCTGTACAGTAGACGTGTCTTTTCTACATCTGTGTGAAAAGCAGCGAAAGGAGAAAAACAAGCTGACAAAACGTCACCGAAAATGTGACAAAGAACAAGTGAAGACCTCATATCAAGAATGAAAGAAAAGGGGAGAAAGAAAGAAAAGAATCGGCGAGGTCATGGGAGTGCACACGGCGAGGAGGAGATAAAAGGAGGCGCGGCTCTGTGGGGACGAGAGAGAGGGAGGGAGAGAGATAGAGAAAGGGAGGATGAGAGAATGAAAGAGAGCGAGAGGACGAGGTAGAGCGAGCTGGGCCGTGCATTGGGGGAGCTGATGTGCCATTTCTAATCCCTCCTGTTCGTGGCTTTGTGCCGTGGCCCAGCAGGAAGTGGGAGCTGGGCAGACAACAATTAACAAAAGAGCTGTGAAGAATACAATTAGCCATCAATGGCCAACCACAGGCCTTTGTGCCTGTCGCTATGGAGACGGCACAACACCACTATACTGAGATTACAAAACCTCTTCTACACTCCTCCTTTTTCTCTCCATCTCCCTCTTTTACCCTTTTCCCTTTGATTCACTTTTCTTTTTCTTCCTCTTTCCATCTAATGTTCTTTTTTTTTCCCTCCTCACTTCTTCTTTCTGCCTCTTATACATGTACGTTCAACACGTTCTGTGGTTAAATTATTGACGACAAACGACGTGAATGTTCTTTAAGCTGTAGGTGTGATGTGTCCCTGTAGTTTTTATATCGTGTATGATGGAAATGGAACAGGCTGGTACGTTGTGGGGAGTATTTGATGTAAATACATGAGTCAACTCAATATGTAACCTACACTGTACAAAAAAATCTGTAATTTAACAGAATTTTCTCTCTTTATTTCACAGATTTTTCCTGTATTTTTAAGATACAGGGAAATATCAATGAAATGACAAAAATAGACTGTGATTTTACATGTCAAATGGAAAATAACATGAAAAAACTGGAACTGTGAATAACCATAAAATTTTCAGTTTTTTAACAATTTTTTTTCTTTTTTCACAGAAAAATACACTTAAAATACACTTGCAAATGGATCGTAATTTCACAAATATTTCTTTTCTATTCATGAGATTAAACTGTTAATTTAAAGTTTAATACTGTAAAAATAAATGAATAAATAAAACAAGATAAAATTACTGACAATTATCCGTAAAAGAAGTATTAGTTCTGTCAGTTGAACCAGATTTGTTTGTTAATTGACAAATATAATTACAGGATGTTTCACAACAAAAATGTTGAATAAATGTATTTTTTTGAATGTATAACATGTATAAACACTGATAAACTGTCCAAATACAGTTTTTATCAGTGGATTGGACAACTGAGTCTCAGTGAAAATTATATATATAAATATATATAAATATATATATATCTTCTAGAATACATCCTGTGGATGCGCTGGGATGCCTCATCAGTGATGTTTCCTGGGGTCAAAGGATGTTTCGGGTCTGTTCGAACATCATACACCCTCGCCCAGGCGACCCGACTGGGGTGATCAAGTCCCAGCCTGCATCCCAGCAGCAGTTGACCACGGGGCTTCCCTCTTTAGCCAGAGCCACCTAGTGGCTCTCTCTGCAGCATCGGTGGTTGATTTGATGGCCCTCTTCTTCGCCAGGCCCACAATCCCTAGCTTGGCTAAGAGTCTGCAAAGTGACCGACCTGCGAAGCCTCGACATCCCACCTCGATAGGCTCACAGAAAGTTACCCAGCCATTGCTCCGGCACTGCTCCGTCAACTCCTGGTACTTAGCACATTTCCGCTCTTGGGCTTCGTCCATGTGCTCCTCCCAGGGTACAGTGAGCTCTACCATGATCACCTTTTTGGTGGAGTTGGAGAAGATGACCATGTCTGGACGCAGTGAGGTTGGGGCGATATGCTCTGGGAAGCGCAGCTGCTTAACCAGGTCCACTCTCAACTCCCAGTCGGCTGCTGAGGCAAGGAGGCCAGGCACCGGTCCGAGCTGTGAGCGATGCCTCTCTCCAGCCTAAAGGTGGTGGGCTTTGGGCGGTGCTGTCTATTGGTGGTTACGGCCAAGGCAACCGCTTCTGCAACTGCTTTGAGCACTTGGTCGTGCCGCCAGCGATAGCGGCCATCTGCAAGTGCCTTTGGGCAGCCGCTGAGGATATGTTTGAGGGATCCTCTCCCAGAGCACAATGCACAGGCTGGAGACTCGATTTTGCCCCAGACATGGAGATTACTGGGCTTGGTAGGCCGCCGTACACCGCTTGGATCAGAAAACGGACTCTGTGGTAGTCTGCTTGCAGGATGTTATTCCAGGTGACCCTTCGCTGCTCTGCAGATTCCCACTTTGTCCAAGCTCCTTGCTGCCTCAGCCCCACCATCCTGCTTGCTCTCTCTTCTTCCACGCCTGCTCGAACCTCCTCCTGGAGAAGCTGGTGCCTCTCCTTGCCCTTGGCTTTGCGAATGTTAATACTGGGGAAGTAACCCAGGCCTGCACGGCCTCTGGCCACATTCCCCACGAGCTCCCTCTGCCTCAGCCGAGACTCAGCCACCTCAAGTGCCTCGCCTGCTCTCCACTTCCTGCCCGTCCTGACTTCGATTCCTGCAGCTACCACTTTTGGATCCCTCGAGTCTCTGTATTGGAGTGCCTCCCTTGTCCGCGACACCATGAACTCCTCTTTAAGGCCTCTAAATGGGAGTTGTAAGATGTTGCTCCTTCCATACAGTGCCACGCTGCTGAGGCTCCGAGGAAGACCCAGCCACCTACGGAGGTGGTTAGTAATCCTCCTCTCCAGTGCTTCAACTGTTGTTATTGGGACCTCGTATATCAGCAGTGGCCACAGGATCTTGGGCAAGATGTCATGTTGGTAAATCCATGCTCTAAACCTCCCCGGCAAACCAGATTTGTCTGTCTTCCTGAGCCACTCTTCAAGGTCTTTGATGGTCTTCTTGATGGAATTGGAGTCTCTGAGGCTAGAGTCGAACACTTTGCCTAGGCTCTTCACCGGCTGCTCAGAGACGGATGGGATGGGGACTCCTGCTTGTGTGTAGCGGAACTGATCAGCAACACGCCCCTTTTTCAGCACCAATGATCTGGACTTGCTGGGCTTGAAGCTCATCCTGGCCCACGTGATGAGTTTTTCTAGACCTTGAAGAATCCATCTGGTTCCAGGCACTGAGGAGGTTGTGATAGTGAGATCATCCATGAAGGCCCTGATTGGAGGTTGCCTCGAGCCAGACTTCGTTTTTGGGCCTCTGCATTCCGCCTCAGCCGATTTGACCACCATGTTCATGGCTAGGGCAAAAAGGGTAACGGAGATGGTGCAACCTGTTATGATTCCCTTTTCTAGCCGGTGCCAGCTGGATGATTCAGACCCTGAGGAGACTCTCAGCCTGAAGTGGTTGTAATAGTCCAGAATGAGGTTGCGGATGTTACTGGGCACATGATGTTTCTGCAGTGTTATCTGGACTAAGCCATGCGGTATGGACCCATAAGCATTGGTCAGGTCCAGCCACAAGACAGCCAGATCACCTCTTGCTTCTCGGGCTTCACGGATGAGCTGAGTGATGACGCCTGTATGTTCCAAGCAGCCAGGCACTCCTGGGATGCCGCCTTTCTGTACTGATGTGTCCATGTAGTTGTTCTGGAGGACGAACTCCGACAGCTGCCGAGACAGGATGCTAAAGAACACTTTGCCCTAACGCTGAGTAGCGAGATGGAACGAAACTGCTCAATGCTCTTTGAGTATTATATATAGTAGTAGTATATAGTAGTGTATATATATATATATATATATATATATATATATATATATATATATATATATATATATATATATATATGTGTGTGTGTGTGTGTGTATGTAATTTGATTGTTTTAATACATGAAAATATTCTTTATTAAACATTAAAAAGTAAAAAAAAATATATACAAAATGTCATGTAAAGTTAGGGCAAAAACTGTATTTTAATTATGGAAAATTACCGTATTTTTATGAGTTGGTTATTTTCTGTTTTTTAACAGTATTTTTTTTGCACCCCTGCTGCTGGAATAATACCATTTTTTTTACTGTTTTTTTTTTTTTTTTTAACAGTGTAGACTTAGATGTTGTTAGACATTTTAACCCATGAAGACCCACTACTACTTTTGTTGCACTCCCCAATTTTTTTTTTTTTCACTCTGTTTAACCTATCTCAAGTGTTTTATCACCATTTATTGTAATATTATCCTTTTCATTTTCAGTTTTTTCAATATAAGACATGTATTTTCCTATGTTTAACTCACTGATTATGCAGATGTTCATCAAAGCTCAGAGTAAATTCAAAGGTCATTTTATCAAAATGGAGAAAACTGAAGAAAAAGAGACTTTACATGTTCTCTTATACATCTACCTTCAACGCTTTCGGTAGTTAAAAACATGTATATATGGTGATTTTTCTTGCACTTCACCAGATGATTGGCAGCTTCAAGCTCTAAATGACAATAATTCCACCAGCCGGCATCATTCAGGAGGTTAACACTTGTGCAATAACCAGCGTTTCTTTTCCTTAAAGCTGTAGTCTGGTCATACCTGGGGCTAATAGAGCCTTCGCTGCTCCACACCGTCAGTCGTCGGCTTCATCCTGTAAACCTCCTTCATCATCCAGCGGCTTCTGTGTCAACAGGAGTAGGTTTTTCACTGAGCTGCTTTCTCTAAACAAACCTGTCGTTCAGCCTACAGACTCCATTTGGATCACAGCAGCTCAAAGAAAACACTTCTGGTTTCCCTTAGTTTCCCCAGATGAAACTTTGTAATGGCGACGCCGTTATGCAGAAAGAGTCCATTGTGTGACTTTTGCTCATTTGTCGACAGGTAAAAGTGTAAAAAAATGGCCGACAACATGAGCTCTGTGAATATTTACCCAAACTGACATGCTTTTGTTTTATTGTTTGTGTTCGTTTGCATTCCAGTACACTATTAACCCTCCGGTATCCTGTCCAGTAAGGCCCTTACTAAGCACCAAGTGTGCCGTTTTTGCACACTTGTGGAATAATGTCCAAAAAAATTTCATACAGTTTGTTTTTAATTCTTTTACACTTTTTTCTATTTCATCAACTTGAGCCGTAAATAAAAATACCAAATACTCAATAATTGTCACATTTTTTTTTAACCCTTTAAATGTTTGTAATGTAAACAAACCATTTTTTTGGATGTAAAAAACACACAAAATTATTTTTTTTCAATATACTACAGAAAAAGTGGATCACATATTATTTGATTTTTTCATCCTGGCATATGTCAATGATTAACTCTAACACTGGTTAATTTGCATTATTATTTTTGGCGCTAGGTCAAATGTTCAAAAATACTAGCATCTGTCACTCAGTGTGCATAAAATGCACACCTATAAATCAAATTATTAAATATTATATATTGATTTATTTTTCGGCTCTAATTGAACTCCGACTTGGGAGTTTGTCCAATCTGTGTGAATTTTGGCACATACACTCTGCTCATGGACCTGATCTAAAGTTATCACAAGAATTTTGTTCAGTCGAAAAATGTGCAAATTATAAACGAACAAATTTCAGTAGCTAGCTAAAAAAATGCTAAGTGTTACATATCTCAGTCAAAGTAAATGCTATCAACACCAGATCTTAGATCCTTGGTTCTTCTGTGACTGTGAGGGTATGAGCCAAATTTGGTGAATGTTGGCAACTAGGGGGCACTGCAAATGTGGAAAATTTATATCTCTTAAATGGCGGCACCAATTTCTACGAAAATTGGTGGGTATGATGGAGGGCCCTTCCTGAGGCCATATCTTGAAGGTGGGTGTGGCTGAAAAATGTGGGCGTGGCTTATTACAAGTTAAACAACAAATATTTCCTACAGCTGAACTGTTCTGCTGAGGGCTGTGAAATTTCTATGGACCCTATAGAATAGGACACAGATCTACCAGAGCAAAAACTGTGGATGTGCGCCACTAGGTGGCGCTATAACAGACAAATACGCATTTTTGCCTATAACTTCCAAATTTT
Source organism: Sphaeramia orbicularis (assembly GCF_902148855.1). NCBI lineage: Eukaryota > Metazoa > Chordata > Actinopteri > Kurtiformes > Apogonidae > Sphaeramia > Sphaeramia orbicularis. The sequence continues at coordinate 2,800,690 of NC_043961.1, read as the reverse complement.
GAATGACACATTCATAAACTTTACATCTTTGTATTCCTTGGATAGAGATGAGTCTTTTGACATAGGCCACACCCACTTCCACTGCATATTTTTCTTTCTAAGTTGCTAGATATTGAAAACATACTTTTTCGAACTCCTACTAGGGTTTAAGACCCGTTGGCTTCAAACTTTGTACAGACAATCTCCAGAGGCTTCTGATCTAAAGTTATCACAATCAGTTTGCTGCTGTAAAAAATGTGCTAATTATAAACGAACAAATTTTTTTGATAGCGAAAAACACATATTCTTGCATATCTTTGTCAAAGTATATGCTATCAACATCAAACTTAATATACTTGTTTTAGAGGTCAACCAGAGACTCTGTACCAAATTTGGTGTAAATCGGACAATAGGGGGCGCTATAAAAAGAGACACATCAAGTCACAAAAAAGTTGGTCCGATTCACAAAAAATTTGGTGAGCATGATGGGGGGTCACTCCTGAGATCAGCTGTAAAGTTTGGTAATGATTGGTCAACGTGGGTGTAATTTATTACAACAAATCCCAGTCCCACACATTCCTCCTTCTACATTCCTAATGCATTGGTCCCATTCCAGTGAATGCAGGGAATCCGGCTCAAACTGTTCCTGCAGCCTAAAGCGTACATGGTAGAGCGCTGACATTTGGAGGGTTGGTCCAGACCCCTGCACGGAACTGAGACGCAAACAATTATATATGTCCACCAGCAGGGGGCCATAGAACCAAGGCATATGCATTTTGGTCTAGAACTCCCGCACCGTGTATCGCACATTAAAAAACCTCATATCCTCAGATTCCCTGAAAAGGGTTGAATCATGTAGTCATGGTTAGGCAGATTTGGGGGATGACTTTTTTTTTCGGCAAAATTGCGAAAACTGGAAAACCAACTTTTTAAAACTTCTACTTGGGATTTTTTCCGATCTGCGTGAATCTTGGCATGTATGCTCTTCTCATAGAAATGATACTAAGTTATCAAAAGGACTTTGTTTGGTCAAAAAATGTGAAAATTATTGATGAATAAATTTCTGTAGCTAGCTTAAAAAATGTTAACTATTACATATCTCGGATAAATTAAATGCTATCAACACCAAATAGTAGGTACTTGGTTAACATGTCACTGTGAGGGTATGAGCCGAATTTGATGAATGTTAGCCTCTATTGGGCGCTGCAAATATGTAAAATTTTTATCTTTGAAACACCTTTACAGATTTCAATGAAATTTGGGATGATGTGGGGTCACTCCTGAGACCAGCTGTAAAGTTTAGTAATGATTGGTCAACGTGAGTGTAATCTATTCCAACTAATCCCAGTCCCACACATTCCTCCTTCCACTCTACTGGTGCATTTGTCCCATTCCAGTGAATACAGCGGCTCAGACGGTGGAATACTAACTACAACTGTAAACCCTTATGAACGGGGCCCAGCCTCCACCAGCTCAGCCCCAGACCGGCGTCCTTCAGGGCCGATTTCCGTGGGCTCCGTGGGGCCTGGGGTCCGAGTGGGCGGGGAGGCTTGGCCCCCGTTCATAACTGCTCGCAGTTCTAGTTTGATTTTATTTTTGTAAATCCAGCTCAGTCCTAATCATACAGATCAAATGGAAGAAATAGTGCGTTTTATGCACACTTGGCAGACAGATGCTAGTCTGGTCATTTTCTTTTGTTTACAATGTGCACATTTGAGTTGGTGGACAGAATTTTAAAGATCATGCAAAAATGAACAACTTTTGAATTCTAACCTTATTCAAATTTTGAAAAATAATATGAAGTTTTTTAAAACAAAGTGCAAAGTGTGCGTAAAAAGCACACCCAGATACCGGAGGCTTAATCACACTTATCTCAGCTTTGATCATGCGTAGAATGTGTTTACATGGAACAAGTAAATGATTTATGTACGAGTATCACAGTTATTGATGGCGTCTGTGATGTTCATTATTGTCTGTAACTCTATATGACTAACTCTGAGGTCAGAAAATATGGATGGATACGACCACAGTGGAGCACGGGGCTGTGCAGAAGAAGAAATAACAAACAAAAGACAAACAAAAACATTCTCCTGGATGAGACCTTAATGAAACCCTGATACTCTAACATCAATAGTACTCAGGATACTGTTACATGTATGAATCTTATCCCAGTTACTGTCAGTTACAGATCACTGTGCAGACGCTAAATGATGGAACAGAAATAGGAACAGAATTAGCAGTGAAAACTCTGACGATCACATGGGAAAAGCACGGGAAAGCTCCAAACATGTTTCAGATCTGTAGTAAAATAAACCTCGATGACATGAAGGTGCAACTACACCAACAGTGAAACAAATCAGGTCAGAAAAATGACTGTGGTTTAACATTACAACCGGTGTCTAAACTCCATCAGTCAGATCCTCCGTATCGTATGTGATGACAGCACTGAATAACATGTTTACCTTTGACCTTTATCTGATCTGAACATGAATATTGATAAGACAAATCTACAGCACACTGTTGTCATTTAATAGAGCTAAGCCAACTGTCAACCAAAATGGGTTTATTTTCTACAACCATAGTCACTTTAACCCTCTGGTATCTGGGTGCGCCTTTTACGCACACTTTGCACTTTGTTTTAAAAAACTTCATATTATTTTTCAAAATTTAAATAAGGTTAGAATTCAAAAGTTGTTCATTTTTGCATGATCTTTAAAATTCTGTCCACCAACTCAAATGTGCACATTGTAAACAAAAGAAAATGAGCAGACTAGCATCTGTCTGCCAAGTGTGCCTAAAACGCACTATTTCTAACATTTGATCTGTATGATTAGGACTGAGCTGGATTTACAAAAATAAAAGCAAATTAGAGCAGAAAAATAAATCAATATATAATATTTAATAATTTGATTTATAGGTGTGCATTTTACGCACACTTGGTGACAGATGCTAGTATTTTTGAACATTTGACCTAGCACCAAAAATAATAATGCAAATTAACCAATGTTGGAGTTAATCATTGACATATGCCAGGATGAAAAAATCAAATAATATGTAATCCACTTTTTATGTAGTATATTGAAAAAAAATATTTTTTTTTGTGTTTTTTGCATCCAAAAAAATGGTTTGTTTACAATACAAACACGGCATTTAAAGGGTTAAAAAATGTGACAATTATTGAGTATTTGGTATTTTTATTTACAGCTGAAGTTGATGAAATAGAAAAAAGTGTAAAAGAATTAAAAACAAACTGTATGAAAATTTTTTTGGACGTTATTCCACAAGTGTGCAAAAACAGCACACTTGGTGTTTAGTAAGGGCCTTGCTGGACGGGATACCAGAGGGTTAAATTCAGGCAGCAGCTCCTGAAATGTCATTAAATTATCATGTTATGTTGTAAACATTACAGTTGCAGCACAAACAGCAGGAATAATGTGTAACTGAGATACTTTTATCTGAGTGCTTTTATGAAACTGGTCCTAAAAACAGGACATGGGGCTAGAAATTCAAACCAGATGTAGACGAATGTTATGAAGCAGGTTTGGAAACACTTTGGGTCTATTTTATAAACTAGAAGCACTCGGAGAGCGCAGACCTCTGCCAAGGCTGATCAGTGGCCCCCCCCGTGGGCCCCCCCCACCCCTGATCACCACCAAAATTTAATAATTTCTTCCTTATCCCATTTCCAACAAACCCTGAAAATTTCATCCAAATCTGTCCATAACTTTTTGAGTTACGTTGCACACTAACGGACAGACAAACAAACAAACAGACAGACAGACAGACAAACAAACTCTGGCAAAAACATAACCTCCTTGGCGGAGGTAATAAACATTTACTGAGATAAAGGATAAATTATTTTACAGATAAAACACATTTTTATATATTAGTTTTCATTCAAAAATCTGCATGTAACACAGTCAAAAGGACACAAAAATTACTCGCTACAATTTTTTAAAATATCTTTTTATTCTCTCACAGGTACATTTTGGGAATCAAACTAATTATGCAAGGCAGAGTGTTTCACAAAAATGACCGCTGTTGCAAAATCATTCATGATTTATTTGTGTGTAAATGGGCAGGTTCTGCGTGTAACACGAGTGGACACAATGGGTTACACATGAAACCTAGAATGAGACTGAGATTCAAGAAAAAAAAACAAAAATGAATGAATTTTCTTATGATATCATTCATAGATGGACAGGAAAGACATATTAAGGGTTAGACCTATCACCTCCTCTGCTTGTCAGGTGCTGTAGTGAATTAATGATGTTTGGCATTTTGGTGTCACTGGTTTGTGGCCAACGCCCACTACATTATTATAATTTTTTTTTTTAAATTGGTGCATCAAATGAATTGATTCAGAATCAATTCCCAACAGATAAATGAACCGAAAGAACTGATTTAGTAAAAAGAATCCGACTTATCCTATCACTACATTCGGGTACGAGCATCAAGAAATCTATTGTGGTCATGTCCTCCAAAACAAAACTCCAGAAGTGACTTTCTTTTGTTGCTGCCGTGTAAAGGTAGTGGAGTCGACAAAGATCAGAAAACAGAATAAGGTGTTTCGTGTCCTTGTAAATCCTTGTGGATAATTTCCTGTCACTACAGGGAGAAGTTCCAGCAAACGCTCATGAGTGGATCCATCATTTCAGACGAGAGGACGGCTTTAGAGACACAATGAAATAATGTACAAATTGAAATGCGGTTTTGTTGTTTATGTCACGTTTCCTCAGAAAAGCCTTTTGTTGCTGACAATGCATGTGAACAATGGGGAAACGCTGCAGTGTATCATGAAATGGAAGCAGACGCAGTAGGAAATGAAATTGTGTGATGAATCAACCACAGGTGAAGTGAGTAAACAACTGTAAACAACCAGCTATCCACGCACTGTCGAACCAGTTAACCTTTTCAGACCGACACACTTCCCAACTCTGTGAAACGCCCAAATTGTTCACTTTCGCCTTTCATTTTGAGTCACTCCCAAATGAAAACGAGCACGAACACTAAAAAAAAAAAACAGCATTTATTTTTTTTCCTTTTTATTTTGAAGCTTTTCTTTGCTTGTATTTTCTTTTTAGACGCTATTATGTGATTTAGTTAATAGGATGAATAGCTGTGTGTTTGTACCACCTCTTGTAAAATGTGTATTATTGTTTCTAACAATGCATCTCCACAATAGAGAGAAACTGTAAACTGCTCAATGACTACCTTCTGCCTGCAAGCAGCAACATTAAGTTTGATTATTATCTTCCATGTTTGCGAAGGTGCAAGATTTATCTGTGTTTTCCATGGAAGCAAAGGTGTGTTTTACCATAAAATATTCGGAGAACGCTTCTGCAAAGACAATGGCTTTAGTCGTATGTATACAGTAATGTTTGGAGACAGTGTTCATACTGGAGCCGTTAGCATTCATTAGCAGCTGAAGCCTATGAAGAAGTCTGAATGAATGAATGAATGAATGAATGAAATCTTTATTTCGAACATGTCGACAGTGAAATCAAAACAAAAATCAACCAACAAAATATAAGTACTGGTACATAAATGACTGATAAGCACACAGACAGCGAAAATAAATAAATAAATAATTATAGTAATAATAATAATAATAATAAGAAGAAGAAGAAGAAGAAGAAGATAAATAAAACAAATGAAATGAAATTATACATACTCGAAAAGGAGTAGGAAGAAGTATAAACTTATGTACTCCTACCCCCAATTTCTATTCCTTATGATCACTATATAGCAATTATTATTTTGTATGAATACAAGAACAACAACAACAACAACAGTTCAGGTTCCACATACAGACTGATAAGATCTACAGTCAAATAATAACATAATAACCTACAAAAATAATGACTCCACGTTTTGTTCTCGGTTTAATGTGAAAAAAATATTACATTATTCTGATAAACTTCAAATATTTGTCTTTGTTTTAGTGCAAAAAATAACATTAAATTATGAAAATATTCACATTTCCAAACTATCCTGTACCAATAAAACGTGACTAACCTGAACAAATGTGAACAACCTGAAATGTCTGTATTAAATTCAGTCCAGTTTGAACTCTTTTCTTCCTGTTCCTCAGTGTTTAGTGTCTTTGGAGATCTGATCCAGAATGCACATGGACTAATGAGAAGTGGAGGAAGAAGACTGAGAAAATTGCACTGATTTTTCTCAAGAAGTTTCAGTTTTTTCAGGTTATTCACATCTTTTATTGTTTGGATAGTTTATAAAAGTTAGTATTTTCATAGTTTAATGGGTTTTTTGCACTAAAAGAAAGACAAAAATTTGGGGTTGTCATTATTTATAGGTGATTACCTCTGCCAGGAGGTATTGTGATCACTTTGCTTTGTGTGTTTGTTTGTGTGTTTGCATGTTTGTTTGTTTGTTTATTTGTTTGTTAGCAACTTTAGTGGAAAACTCTTCCACCCATCTTTCCCAAATCTTCCCCACAGATAGGCCTAGGCCCTGGGACCAACCCACTCCATTTTGGTCCCAGTAGGCCAAAGTTCAAGGTCACAGCAAGGTCACAACATCTACAGTTTTCCATCTGTCATCATTGAGACATTTCCTCAGTTCTGGTTGTAGTTATTGTTTCCATTATAATTTTCACCATGGCTGTTACTGTTTGTGTGGTTGATATTTTCTTGTGAGGGTCTTCGCCATCTTCTTCTCTCTCTGCCCTGCGCCCCCCCCCCGCCAAATGTCAGGTCCGGCATCGAAATGTGGTTCAGCAACACTCATAATAAACACAGTAGAATATCAAGTGGAGCTTCATATACTTTATGAAGTTACCCTTGGTAAAGCAAATTTGTTCAGCACCAAAAGGAGACAGACTACCATTCTGCTGTTAGGATGAAGGACAGGACAAGTAAAGAACAAAAAAAAAAAAAAATCATTGAGCAATTTTCAAAAATTCCTAAAAAATTCCAAATGACTCCAATTCTCCTCCAGTTGGATCCACCTGTAGCTTAGAACAATCTCTTGTATCTGGAACTAAATTGTTCACATCCACTGTGGAATGTGGACTCTGTGGACATTTACACTGAACACTGAAAATCCCATTTCCCACACATTTAAAATTAGAACTCAACTAATATTGAGTGGAATTGAATCTAATTGGACAGACACATGACTGGGACCAAGCTGCGACTGTTTCTGCTGTATGGAACAACCTGGAAACTGTTGGATTTCAACAGAAATAGTCGATCCACACATGCACAGCGTTCTGGGTGCTTGGCGGAGGTTTGCGTTCTGAACACTTGTTCTGTTATTATTTGACTGGTCCGACCCACTGCAGATCAGATTGGGCTGAATGTGGAACCTGAAAGAAAATGAGTTTGAGTCCTGCTCATGAGTGTAACATCAACATGAAACTGACTGAAACGGAGGATTTCTGAAGAACTGTCTGTATGTTTTCTTTGTTAATGTTGACTTACGCTTCTGTTTTTGTATTCATATTAAAAACGGCTGAAGTTGTGCAGCTGCATTTATTAGAAAACCACCCCGACACTGAGGAAAAACAGAGCCAATAATAAAGTAGTACAAGTTGTTCAATAGCATATTAATATTTACAAAATAATCAGTATTCATAAAAATATGTCCACCCCACTGGCGTACACATGCTGACAGAGGTGGCAGCTGCATTTTAAATCGTGTTTCATCTCTGTTCCGCGACTGGGAAACGACCATTTGTTAAAATAAAACTAAAAATCATCACACCTAGCGCCATTATTTTTTTCAAAGAGTAAAAGGATGAAATTTACAAGAAAGGCATATTTTGAAAACATAGAATCAGATATCTGCACGTGTTGGGCACATAGAAGCACTATGGGCTCATTCTTCATTCTGGCTCCTGGTGCATGATGGGACTTTGTGGCAGGAAAGTGGCATTTTCATACATAGGTAATTATTCACTTGTGGCTGTTTTGGTGTTTTGGTGACAGACAGTCGGTGTGACGGTGCCAGTGTGGGGGCAGAGGTGCAGTTCCAGTAACAATCAAGCTGTGAAGTGCAATTTTCATGTCAGTTATTACCAGGATTTGCATTTGCACCACCCGCCTGCTCACACCCAGGCCAAACGCACTGTCACGTTTGTACTATGTTTGTGGCTTTTGCGGCGCGAGCAGTTCTTACTCAAAAGCCGAACTTTATGTAGATGAAAAGTTGGCCGGTCGATTCAAATCTGTGCGGCAGAGAGATGAAATGAAGCGTGTTTGTCTTTAATACTGCACACATAGCAGTGGTGCGAACGGCTGTAATCCAACACTGTCAGTTTTTGCACCCTGAAGCGGTGGGAACTGTGGAGGTGGCCACATCCATTAAACATGCCCGTTTCCTTCATTGGCTAATGAAACAAGTGAGACTGAAACAACATTATAACCAGTGTTATTTTATTTCCCAGCAATTTTCATTTCAGGTGTTAGATTTGCTCAAACTGGTTTTTGCAGACTCTTCAGCGCAGCGCATCTGGAAAACAGCGGTTTCATTACGGATTAGTTCAACTATAAACTGGCCACATTCACGGATGTACTCCTCTGTTCTTACAGGTGGAGCACACTGTAAAAAAAAAAAAAAAATATCAGTAAAACTACAAAAAATATCAGTAAAACAATAAATATCAGTAAAACAACAACAAATATCAGTAAAACTATAACAAATATCAGTCAAACAACAATAAATATCAGTAAAACTACAACAAATATCAGTAAAACTATAACAAATATCAGTCAAACGACAACAAATATCAGTAAAACTCCAATAAATATCAGTAAAACCACAACAAATATCAGTAAAACTACGACAAATATCAGTAAAACTATGACAAATATCAGTAAAACAACAAATATCAGTAAAACTACAACAAATATCAGTCAAACAACAATAAATATCAGTAAAACAACAACAAATATCAGTAAAACTACAATAAATATCAGCAAAACTGCAACAAATGTCAGTAAAACTATAACAAATATCAGTAAAACTACAACAAATGTCAGTAAAACTATAATAAATATCAGTAAAACTACAACAAATATCAGTAAAAGAACAACAAATATTAGTAAAACAACAACAAATATCAGTAAAACTACAACAAATGTCAGTAAAACTATAATAAATATCAGTAAAACTACAACAAATGTCAGTAAAACTATAATAAATATCAGTAAAACTACAACAAATGTCAGTAAAACTACAACAAATATCAGTAAAACTGATAACTGATAAACTGACAACAATGAATATGTAATTAACCCTTTCATGCACAGTGGTCACTCCAGTGGACAGTTCTTCTCCAGCTGTTCTCTTGTATATTCATAGGTTTTGTTGTTTTAGTTCCATATCAGCCAACAGAGCAAATGCATCATCCCATACACTGACATTCAGACCATTTCTGTAACATTGCTGATCTTGATAAACCTGATCTGCAGTGACATGTTTTTTTTTTTTTGGTTGTTGTTTTTTTTTTTTTAATGTAAATCAATTGCTAATTGTTATTAGATTGTAACTTTTTTTTTTTTTTTTTTTGCGTATTATCTCCTTGAAATGAATAATAACTAGTATTAGAGTGTGTTAAATTGTGAGAAAACATCTGATTAGCAGCTTTAAAAATGTTTTGATTGCATAGTTTTCCATGTCACTTTCTGATATTAGGTTTCAAATATATGTTTCTTTGCTTCAAAAATTAAATACATGGAGTGGCCATTTTTCTAACTTCTTAACAAAAAAAATAAAAAATAAAAAACTCAATTGCATTGTTTTTTTCATGCCTAAAAAGGAATAAAAACACTCACAAAAAACATATTGGGTAAGGATATCATAATTCATGCATGAAAGGGTTAATGTTCCATGACTCAAATGATAGATTACCCAAATACATGATCTGACATTTAAACAAAATGTTTACTTTAAATACATTTTGTATATGTTTATGAATCTCTTCCCAGTAAGGTCTTAAAACCGGTTTTTGCTTTTTTAATCCATGATTTTAAATGTTCTTCCTCTAAATGTCTAAAATATTTATCCCACTCTGACAGTGAATAATAATTTTCCACCACAGCTAACCATCTACTTTCTTCACATTTTCTAGGAATTAAACTTTAAGGAAATATTGATGTTTTTATCTCAAATCAGCATGAACTGGACATTTTACAGCTTTAACCATTATGTGTCCCAATACTTTTGTCCATATAGTGTATGTCCGCCCTGTCTGAGCAGCCTGAGTCTTATGTATTCGGAGCTAAACTGAAGGGTCGCCTCCTCAGCTGGCATCCTCATCCACGTGCCAACAGCCTCATATTATCTGAGACGGTGCTGGCAAACCCAGATCAGATGCTTTCTGATAATCACCGTCCGTCTGTGGGTCTGCAGTCCACACACATGATTACACACAACAGGTTCGGACTCCTTATGTTGGGATCAGTGGCGGCTGCTCGTCTTTCAGAGAGGAGAAACTCATTGTCGGCTTACATCAAAAAAAAAAAAAAAAGTCAAGTTATTGAAACATAAATTCGTCCCTCCGTTCCTTTTTAAGAAAATGGTCGTATCGTACCAACTAAACAAGAAAACGTTGAAATTCTGTTAAATTGAAACAAGGAAGTACAATGAGTGTGTTTTATTTACAGTGCAAGAAGGAACTGGAATTTTCTGTCACTGATTTAATGGTTCAGGCTTTACAGGGTTAAAAGCAGAAGGTTATTTTGGTATGTGCTGATGTCAGCCTCTATATATGTGCCAACTTTGAGGTAAATTGAAACAAAATTGATGGTTTTAGAGACATTTGAAATTTGGCCCATTATAAGAAAATGGAAAAAAAACAAAAATTTAAAAATTCATTACAAAATTTGGAACTTTGACCTACTTTTCACTTATCACTTTTGCTATTGATTTAATTAATTATACTTAGCATAATTTCTCTACCTGACATTAAATAGATGAATTAATGTTAAATAATGTTGTTGTTGTTGTTGGTCCAATATGACCATGAATATGAGGTTCTTTCAGCTTTACCCAGAAACAGAGAATAGAAATGTCCTTCAGAGGGATAGGTTGGATTTTATGCTTAGAGGACATTAGAGCCAGCACTATATATATATTTATATATATATATATATACACACACTCAGTAAATAATTTTATTCCGTACATTTACTTTTACCAGACTTTTGTACACAAGTTTCTGTACTTCTATTTAGGTAGTGAATGTGTACTTTTGAACGTGTTGTGAAGAAATATACACAAATTACAAATGTAGTACAAAGTTCACTAGTGTTTAAACCATTAACCCTTTCATGCAATTATGAGAACCTTAATCCAGATTTTTTTTCTGGAGTGTTTTTATTTCTCTTTAGGCATGACAAAAAAAAAAAAAAAAAAAAAAAAAACAATGTGATTGATTTTTTATGAACCTATTTTTCATGGAATTACAGAAAGGTCCACTCAGCTGGACACAATGCGTTTAATTTTAAAAGCAAAGAAACTTGTATTTACTGATATACTATGTGAAAACTATGAAATAAAAACATTTTTAATGCTGCTAATCTGATGTTTTCTCACATTTTAACATACCTGCATGGAGATAATATGCAAAAAAACAAACAAGTTTTTGTTTAAAAAACAAAACAAAACAAAACTGTTTATTACAGTCTAGTAACAATTAGCAATTTTTCCCACTTAAACATGTTACTGCAGATCAGGTTTATCTAAAATAGCAAAGTTACAGTAATGGGATGAATTGCAGTGTATGGGATGATGCACAAAACAACAAATCCGTAAATATACAAGAAAACACCTTTGGTCAGCTGTCCACTGTAGTGACCACTATGCATGAAAGGGTTAATCTAATATTCCTGGTACCGCTGACATAGTCTATGACTGTTTGGAAATGGTTCACATTATATTAATGAAGCGCTGACTGCAGACATACACATGTTTTATGTTTGGGTCTCATAATCTGTCAAACTCCTCCTCTCTTCTGATAGCTTGAAGCCATTTTGTCCTCCTTTGTGGTTCCGTTTTATTATCTGGTCAAATGTAAAACTTTAATTGTTGATTTTTTTGTGTTTATTTGTGGTGCAAAAGGGCACACAACAACTCTTCGGCATTATGGCACAGACTGGTTTGTTTTCCCCCTTGGCTCTAATCGGAGTTTGTTTGTGGGCAGTCCCAGTTGTTGCCGACTGTGTTGATATCACTGCTGCCTCTACCCCCCCACACCCCCCCCCCACTCAGGCAAATCGACCAGATACTGAATTTTATGAAAGACCCACAATTGTCAGCGGCGGCCTAGAGTAAAAGTGAAAGTAAACACAATAAAAATACTCAGAAAAGTACAAATTCTCCCAAAACATATTTGAGGACAGTAGTGAAGTATCATTACTCCATTACTATACAACACTACAATATACATCCTTACTATTTTACTATACGACATTATAATATACATCATTACTCCGTTACTATACAGGGTGGGGAAGCAAAATTTACACTGAACATTTAGTTGTTTTTTCTCAGCAGACACTACGTCAGTTGTTTTGAACCCAAACATATACTGATGTCATAATCATACCTAACACTATTATCCATACCTTTTCACAAACTTTTGCCCATATGAGTAATCAGGAAAGCAAACGTCAAAGAGTGTGTGATTTGCTGAATGCACTCGTCACACCAAAGGAGATTTCAAAAATAGTTGGAGTGTCCATAAAGACTGTTTATAATGGAAAGAAGAGAATGACTATGAGCAAAACTATTACCAGAAAGTCTGGAAGATACTATTAAAGAAGAATGGGAGAAGTTGTCACCCCAATATTTGAGGAACACTTGCGCAAGTTTCAGGAAGCGTGTGAAGGCAGTTATTGAGAAAGAAGGAGGACACATAGAATAAAAACATTTTCTATTATGGACATTTTCTTGTGGCAAATAAATTCTCATGACTTTCAATAAACTAATTGGTCATACACTGTCTTTCAATCCCTGCCTCAAAATATTGTAAAATTTGCTTCCTCACCCTGTACAACACTATAATATGCATCATTACTCCGTTACTATACAACACTATAATATACACCATTACTCCGTTGCCTATCTCCCATCATGGGTAGAAGACTGTGCATATTTCCGAGGCAGATCTCCAGATATGGTAAGAACGCCGCCTCAAAGTGCCGAATAAAAGTTGAGCCTCACTTTCCCCACAAACATGTGGCTTTGTCCACACAAATTGCAGATTTTTCATTTTCGCAGGGACGGCGGTGCCAGCTTTACAATCTCGTGGCTTTATTCTCCCTGCTGCCTTTCAGGTCGTGTACCTTTGTCTCTGCTGATGAAGCCAGCCAAGGCTAGCTGAGCCGTGCCAGCCGGCTCTGTTTGTTCTGCATGCGGCCAAACGGGCCGGTCGCTTCAGCTCCTTCACTCACTGTGAGCTGGAGCTTCAGCCTCCATTTGAGCTCCTGGAGCCCCACACTTTCCATAGTTGTGTGCCAGGACGTTTAGAAGATGAAACTTTAATGATTCCCTTGAGGATATTGAGCTGTTGCAATAGCAAATAATAGGATGGAGCAGAGAAAAGGCGATTATAAATAGGTATAGATTAGAATGGAATGTTAGCATCTAGCTGCCGATGATACGGGGTAAAGGACAAGGCCGGCTAAATAAATGGGATTAATTAGGAGTTATAGGATGGATGTGAATACAAAAATGTGAGGGTCAGTGATGTGTAATAAATCCAGAGAAAATAATCCTGCACCTGCACAGAGACAGTTTTAGTTTCAGTTCATGTCAAAAACATTTTCAGTTTTCAGGTCATCATTCACCGTCACCGCCCGTCGACAGCCCTCAGTCACTTTATACTTATTTTTCTGCACCGTTTTTGCATCATTTTACATTAACAGTACTCACAGCGGTGCAGCAAATATAAGTATTCAAGTACTTTTAAAGGGCTCATATTTATCTAAACCCACTTTTCTTAGTCTGTGCTTCATTTATTTGTGTGTTTGGACCCAAATAGTTCATAAAGTTTGAATGTGAACCCTCCAGCTGCTGCAAAGCTATCTTTATATTCATTCTGGCAAAAATCGAGTGGATTTCTGCCACCCGTTTTAATTCCGTCTTAATTTGTTACGTCTATAACTAGTTACATCATGACATTTGCACATATCAGGTCCAGACTTCAGACGAAGTTCAACATAATTGTTTGTCAGCAGCAGCAGTTGGAGTAAAACTGAAAATATGTCCAAACTTGGAGCCCATTACCTCAAATGTTCAGTTGTTGGTTGAACAGGACAGAGCAGCACAGCCAACAACCTGGAGGGGGCGGGGCCTGAGGTGGCTCATGTGCATTTAAAGGGCCAGCGCTCCAAACCACCTTTCTGGTGTCATTACTCAGAAATAGGGTTGAAGATGGACCTGTGGAGTTGAATGAATGAAGAATTCAGAGCCAAGCAGAGCATTTACAGTTTATGGAGACCACAGGGAAATGAGGGAAAATGAAGAATTCCATTAAAAAAAAAAAAAAAAGCAAAATATCACTCCTTTAAATCAAAACTTGGGTACACCTGTATTTTTCTGCCTGTTAAAATGTAATGAATACTGTGGTTTCTCATCAGAAAGTCATAGAACTGACTAAATTTGACTGCTTTGTCATTACTTTTCTAACAAATAGACTTAAATTGCTTAAAGAAATAGTTCCCAAACACCTGGATGTGATGGATTTCTTCCAAATCTGGTCTTTGGTAGTTTATATTATTCATAACTGTTGGCCCAAGATTCATCGATAATTGTTACAAAGTATTCTTCTTATAACACGTCCATTAGTCTCATAATATGTAAAAACACATCCACCACAACATTTATTTTATTTTATTTTATTTTATTGGTTTATATAATAGGGACCATACACATTTCTGAACATTGCTGTATAAAAAATACACCCATGTAAATATGACAGAATTAGTAAAAATAATTACTTTTCATCTGCAGTTCCATAGGCAGGTGACAGAAACAAGACATAAAACAGCCAACATAATACATCACTTGTTCACTATAAATTGAAAAAAATAAAATAAATAAACAAATTTAAAAAAAATAAAACATAATAATAATAATAATAATAATAATAATAATAATAATAATAATAATGCTGACATAGACATCATCAAAACCAACAAACATCAGATGAAGTTTCACAAAATATACACATACATGTTTTTACATTTCACTGCTTAGTATGACATAAGGAATTAACTGTTCACATTTGATGAATATGAATTTGTGCAGGTATTTTTCTTAAATTTCAGGTTGTTCATGGTTATTTAGATTATTCACTTTTTTTGTGAAAGGGTAGTTTATACGTGTACACACTGACATCATGTAATTTGGAGGTGTCGTTTTTTTATAGGTTATTATTTTGCTGGTCAGAGCCACTGGAGATGAAATTATTCTGTATGTGGCCCCCGAACTAAAATGATTTTAACATCCTTGGCTGTTCATGTTTTCAGTGAAATTTTCATCCCATGGGAGGCATTGGATGCTTTGGTGGACCAGTTTTTGGTCCACTGGCTGCATGTTTGACACCCCTGCACTGGAAAAATCAAATATAAAACACTCTTATTATTAACTTGTTGTTTGCAGCTCTGCACTGGAAAAAAAAAAATCTAAATCTCACAAAATGTTTTTTTTCTTATTTTTAGTCCAAATATCTCAACGCACTTCAAATCAGACAGAATCACCTAAAGAGGAACTTTTCAGTGAGATATAAGAAATGATTTTTAGACAATTGATCTGGAAAATCTGATTTCAAGAAATCTGTCCAAGATAATTTTCACTTGTTTCACTGGCAGATTTTTGCTTGAATTAAGCAAAAAAATTAATGAATTAAGCAAAAAAAAATTCTGCCAGTGGAACAAGTGAAAATTATCTTTGTAAGAGTTCTTGAAATAAATATCTATTGTCTAAAAATAAGTTCTTGTATCTTGGTGAAAAGTGACTCTTTAGGTGATTATGTCTTATTTTAAGTGTGATGAGATATTTGGACTGGAAATGAGAAAAATACACTTGGTAAGATTTAAATTTTTGCAGTGTGACCTATAGGATAAATAATATGGACAAATGCTGCAAAAATCAAAATCTTATCAAGTGTATTTTTCTCATTTCTAGTCCAAATATCTCATCACACTTAAAATAAGACATAATCACCTAAAGAGGAACTTTTCACTGACATATAAGAACTGATTTTTAGACAATTTTTAGACACATCTTATTTCAAGAAATTTTACCAAGATAATTTTCACTTGTTCCATTTGCAGATTTTTTTTTTTTTTTTGCTACATTCAAGATTTTTTTGCTTAATTCAAGCAAAAAAAAAAAAAAAAAAAAAATCTTGGTAAGATTTCTTGAAATAAGATGTGTCTAAAAATTGTCTAAAAATCAGTTCTTATATGTCAGTGAAAAGTTCCTCTTTAGGTGATTATGTCTTATTTTAAGTTTGATGGGATATTTGGACTAGAAATGAGAAAAATACACTTGGTAAGATTTAGATCTTTCCAGTGAATGCAGTTGAAATATTTGGAAAACATAAAGTTAAATGCATAGAAACACAGTAATGCTGTATTTACATGAAAAATAAATGAGATCAACTGTAGTTATTACTGAGTGTTTTTATGAATCAGGCTTCATGAAATAAAACCGGATAAAACTAATACAGACACATAAAGAGTTAAAGTTTCAACTGTTAATCTAGTGGTTTGATAGAGCTAGATGTATTTTTATTTGCGCTGTAATCAGTGTGACGATTCCCTAGAAATGTCCCTGCAGTAAATGACAAATTACAGAAAACGTGTTAATAGAGCAAATATTATATGTGAACTTATTTTTTTTTTTTTTACTATTGGTGCACCAAAACAAGCCCCTTGGCCACAGTGGCAGTTGCTGGAGGCTTGTTGTGTATGAGCAGCCCAACGTAATCTACATGCAACATGTCATAACAACCCCAACCTCAACTGAAGTCAATTGCCCACACGGTCTTCCTGTGTGCCAGATTGCCCCCCTTTTGTGGGGAGATGGTGGAGGCTGGAATCAGGTCACTCGGCTCTTATCTCCCCTCAGCTATCAGATAGATATCTACAGTATCTGAGGGCTGAATGCTGACAGCACAGGCCTACCTGCTGCTGAGAACAAGCCAACAACCCCCACGAGGGAGTCCACAGTGATGCCCGACACCAAAAACACAACATCACAAACCTTCACAAATACTGTAAAAAAAAAAGAAAAAGTAAGATGTCATTAATTTCATGTTGTATGACTTGTATGTTCACTCAGCTGCCTTAAAAAGTTTTTCTTTATCTATTTCTGGTGTCAAGTTATGGAACGATCTAAGTGAGGAACTCAAGCAAAGTCCAAATATTAACCAGTGTAAGACGATGTAAGAAATTATTTTGTTTAGCAGTTACAACTGATAATTATCATGACTGACTATTGTCATTTACTCACTGATATGGCATTGGGATTAGAGGCAGAGAAGCCTGTGTGAATATGTATAAGTATGTATGTGTCAGTGTATATATGTATTTGTATATATGTATATGTAAGTGTATGTGCATGGGTATGTATATGTATATGTGTATGTATGCATATGTATGTATGTGTATATATGTGTATATATGTATATGTAAGTGTATGTGCATGGGTATGTATATGTATATGTGTATGTATGTATATGTATGTATGTGTATATATGTGTATATATGTATATGTAAGTGTATGTGCATGGGTATGTATATGTATATGTGTATGTATGCATATGTATGTATGTGTATATATGTGTATATATGTATATGTAAGTGTATGTGCATGGGTATGTATATGTGTATGTATGTATGTATGTGTATATATGTATATGTAAGTGTATGTGCATGGGTATGTATATGTATATGTGTATGTATGCATATGTATGTATGTGTATATATGTATATGTAAGTGTGTGTGCATGGGCATGTATATGTGTATATTTATGTATATATGTGTATGTATGTATATAAAGGTCTGGTACTACCACAATATTGGAAAAAACTGACATTGCATTTTTTTTAACCCTGTGATACATATTACATTATGAAAAAATACTCAGGAGGATATAATATCTGTGGTGCCGACGTAAATGTCCAAACAAATGAGTTGAGTTTCCTCTCGTTGTGTCGACAGGTGGAAGGGACTGTCGACACAGAACACAAGTTTCAGTTTCATCCTTTTTGTAGCCGAAATAATTCCAGATAACTGACGTTGCTTTTCTTTTTGGCACCAAGTATTTATTTTCGGTGATTTTCTCTAGTTCGTTGCTCATTTTTCACTATTGTTACAGCGACTCACTGCAAACCGATTAAGAACGATTGTGATTGGTGGATCGCTGTGTGCGATGTGTGTCACATACCCTGGAAATTAAATGAGAACAGGCTGAGTTCATTTACCTCCTAACCTGCAGGAGCTGCCATGTGACTGTTGTGCACACCACAGCTGTTTGTGTCCGACTGCAGTGGAAGCTCAGCTGCCCCTAAAATGACTCCCATTAAATGCTCAAATCTGTTCAGTTGTTTTCATTTCATTGACTCCAAATGTATTGGAACACGTTCATCTCTCAGACCAGTTGGTTCAGAATCAGTCTGATCCCAGATCAGTGGACTGGATGTTGTTCACTTCTCCTCCATTCTCGTGTCTGTGTTTTCTCCTCCATCTCTGCTCAGTGCATTTGTCGTAGACGCGTCCATGCACTTCAATGGGACTGAGTGGAACTGCTGGAAACTGACTCTAAACTGGACGATCATTGGATAAATGACACCATGTTGTCCCGCCCCCGGACGCTCGGCGTCTCTGGGGGTGAATGGAGCTGTGGGCGGAGCTCGGCCGGGCCGGACGCTGAGCTTTGACGTGCCGATTGGAGGATGGGTCCAAAGGCTGAATCCTGTTTGATTGACAGCTGTTTTCAGATCTGCTCCTTCACTGACACAGTTCAGTTTAATACCGTCACACATTCTGCTGTGGAATCACACAAACCAAATGAACTGTTCATTTACTGACCTGGAAGAAAACACAAGCACTGGACTTCCTTGTTTCAATTTAACAGAATTTCAGTGTTTTCTTGTTTAGTTGGTACGATAAGGTCACTGAGCATTTTCTTAAAAAGGAACGGAGGACGAATTTATGTTTAAATAACTGGACTTTTTTTTTTCTTTGATGTAAGCCGACAATGAGCTTCAACTGTCTGAAAGACGAACAGCCGACACTGGTACATACATACATCGCACTGTCGATGCTCAAATGATATATGGTGCAGCTCTTATATGTACATATTGCTGGTTCAGACAAAGGGGTGAGAGCTAAAATCTATGCTTCTTCTCACTCCTTTTTGAATATGACTCTTTTTTTTTTCTGCATATTATTATTTTTTGCTTTGTTGAATTTTAATTTCTATATAATGTTGTGCAAAGAAGCCAATTAGTACCAATCAGGAATATTGTACCATTTCCATATTCAGAATGAATCAGTAATAAGAAAAGTTCATCTGCATTTCTTTTTGACAGTCATCTTCACACTTTGCACACGTCTTATCATCATTTCCATTTGATCGTCTCACACTTTCACCATATGAGCAGACTTCGTGAACAGAATGCATTCAGTCACATCCTCTTCCAGAACTTCCTCAATAGCTCTTTCAGTGACTCCGTTTACACTTCGAAAATATTCAAGTTTCAGCCTCTGTTCTGGAAACTAATACTCCGACCATCCCAGCTGTTCATACCTTGATTAAAAATAGGCTTTTTAATATTTGCACATACTCAAAAACCTGCTTCTACTCTTTGTCATAAAGTTCAAAGTAACTATATGTAATTTTTACTTTTACCAAAAAGTTTCATTAATCTATTTAGATTAAAGAGTTGTAAAGTTCTGCCAAAGATTCCAAAGTATTGGATTGTAGAGATATAAACTGAATTTATTTACAGCGATGAACACCATAAGACCTTTGACCAAAGCATCAGAAAGTGACCAGATGGGATGAGAACCATAAAGAAACAACTTTTAGTGTCAAAGTAATAAACTCTAGAACTCCTGTTCCTGTTTTCTCCACTGGACTGAATGGAGTTTGATGCTGAAATGACAGCGTTTCCTCCACACGGGGGAGTTTGATTCTGAGTTTAATGGATGTATAAGGTTATTATTATGGGATGTTCTTATTTTTGCTAAGTTGCCGTTTGTTGATCCACGGTTCAGACTAAACTGTGACAGATCTGACCTTGTTGGTTGGATTCCAAACAGATCTGTAGTTCAACTATTGTTTAATTATTTTCACTTTAAATCACTGTGGCCTGAAATGTGTAAATACTGTAGATTGACAAGACATTTAGTTTTCTACAGATTTTTAAATTAGAAGACGTTTGTTTACAGTATTGAACAGGAAGGTTTTTTTAGAATAAATTCCATAGCAATTTTTTTTTAGAGTATATACTAACCTTTATGTCAACTTGGTTACTAACCTTTTTTTTTTTTTTTTTTTTTTTAAATCTATCTATCTATCTATCTATCTATCTATCTATCTATCTATCTATCTATCTATCTATCTATCTATCTATGTCTTTTTGTCCATTTTCTTGCCTATTTTGTTCATTTTTCAATGAATTTTGTCTCATTTTGTTCATTTTTCACTCATTTTGCTGCTTATTTGTTGAATTTACTAATTTTGATGATTACATTTGTTTATTTCAGTCGCATTTTTTTCTTATTTTGTTAACTTGTATTAATTAATCTAGCATTTTCCCCCCCATTATCTACCTATAGCAACAAAATGTTAATATTATCTGTTTGTTCATTGTGCTACTGATTTGTGTTAATTTTTCTCCATTTTCTTGCCTTTTTTATTCAGTTTTTGTCTCGTTTTGTTCATTTTTCACTAATTTTGCTGCTTATTTTTGTCTATGTCTGTCTGTCTGTCTGTCTGTCTGTCTGTCTGTCTGTCTGTCTGTCTGTCTATCTATCTATCTATCTATCTATGTCTTTTTGTCCATTTTCTTGCCTATTTTGTTTATTTTTCAATCAATTTTGTCTCATTTTGTTCATTTTTCACTCATTTTGCTGCTTATTTGTTGAATTTACTAATTTTGATGATTACATTTGTTTATTTCAGTCGCATTTTTTTCTTATTTTGTTAACTTGTATTAATTAATCTAGCATTTTCCCACCCATTATCTACCTATAGCAACAAAATGTTAATATTATCTGTTTGTTCATTGTGCTACTGATTTGTGTTAATTTTTCTCCATTTTCTTGCCTTTTTTATTCAGTTTTTGTCTCGTTTTGTTCATTTTTCACTAATTTTGCTGCTTATTTTTGTCTCTGTCTGTCTGTCTGTCTGTCTGTCTGTCTGTCTGTCTGTCTGTCTGTCTGTCTATCTATCTATCTATCTATCTATCTATCTATCTATCTATCTATCTATCTATCTATCTATCTATCTATCTATCTATCTATCTATCTATCTATCTATAACTACAGTAAACTACACACACATGTATACCCTGTCCACTCTGATATGGACGTTTTGTAAGTTTACATGCAAATGGTGTTTTTAGTTTGTAAAATTTATTCCAAACCTATGACGTCACAGTTCCCCCATTGTTGCTTGGTGTCATGAGGAAACACAAAACTACTGTGTGTAATAGTCAGAACTATGCAAAAGTCGAACACTTCCTTTAACTTTGGTGGTTTTATACAGATACAACAGGAACATGCAGGACAATCGGAATGGTTTCTACAGGTAAAGGTCTGTGTTAGGTGTGACCTCCATTGGGATTTAATAAGTAAGTATAGTTTATTTAAAAAGCGCTCTTCACAGATAAAAATCACAAAGTGCTGCACATAAAATGAATGCAATAAAACAATATAAGAATAATTTCATTAAAAAAATAAATAAAAAGGATAAATCCATCAACCAAAAGCTTTCTTGAATAAAAACATCTTGACTTGCTTTTTAAAAGAGTCCAAAGAGTGGACCACACCAAGGTTATTATCGTTAACGAAAACTAACGAAATGATGAAAACTACAATTGTAAAAACATTTTTGTTAACTGAAATAAATAAAAACTATAATTAAAAGAAAAACTGAAAACTGAAACTGTATTGTGTGCTTACAAAACTAACTAAAATGTATGAAAATTATGGATAAAATTCCCTTCGTTTTCGTCTTTGTCAACGTCGGATTGATACGAAATCGGTTTATTTCGCTCTAGCAATTTTAGCTAGCGGCACCATGCGACACTTGGTATTAAACAGTTTAGATCACTTGATGGTTTTGGTCAATGGTGGTTGTTTGGGTTTTTATTCATTCATTCATTATCCTCTGCTTTATCCACAGGTCTTTATGGGATTAAAAAAAAAATAAAAAAATACAGTTTTATCTTATTTGAAGCATCTATAATGTTAATTTTGCTTCGCTTTGCCCCTTGAACCCCAACCTGGGCTTTGACCCTGGACCCCACCATTCTCCTGCCCCCCCCCCCTCCATTATTTCTAGATCCCCCCGCTGAGTTTGTAATGCAAGGCATGATAGTGCTGCAGAGAAACGCAGAAAAGAACGAGTGTCAGGGTCACCTTTCCTCTTACATGAACCCATTCACCTGTGAGGACAAAGCTTCAAAAGGTTGGATTTGAGTGAATATTTGGGTCTTTATGGGTTAAGTTTGTCACTTTAGGTGGTGTTACACTGTTACCTGCTCCACATCATCTGCAGTTTACACACCAACAGAAACAACGCTGTGACTGAGCGTTTGTAGCTGTTTTTGCAATCGATATGTTATACATTTTGCAAAACAAAGGATCTGTGGAGTTAGAAAAATGACTGCATTAGCGTGGACAGGCTGTTAGATCCTCTGTTTAAAACACAGGTGTCAAACATGTGGTCCGGGGGCCAAATCTGGACCGCCAAAGGGTCCAGTCCGGCCCTGTGGATGAATTTGTGAAATGCAAAAATTACACTAAGATATTAACCCTTTCATGCATGAATTATGAGAGCCTTAATCTTTTTTTTTTTTTTTTCCTGAGTGTTTTTATTCCTCTTTAGGCATGAAAAAAACAATGCAATTGAAAATTTTCTTCTGAAAACAAAAAATAATAATAATTTAAAAAAATAAAAAATACATTAAAAAAAATAATAATAATAATGAAAAAAAAAATTCTTATGAACCTATTTTTCATGAAGTTGCAAAAGTGTCCACTCAGCTGGACACCACAAGTTTAATTTTTGATGCACAGAAACATGTATTTACTGATAAATTGTGTGAAAACTGTGCGGAGGGCTTGTGATTCTGGGGTTTTATGCTCAAGAGAGATCTACATAATGTTACCAATTCATGTCAGAAAAGATATGTAGTGCCTTAAAACTTTAATAAAGATATGTTAAAAAAAAATTTTAAAAAAATCCATGAATATACAAGAGAACAGCTGTAGAATAGCTGTCCACTGTAGTGACCAGTATGCATGAAAGGGTTAACAATTCATTTAGTTCAGGTTCCACATTCAGACCAATTCAATCTCAAGTGGACAGGATTCAGTAAAATACTATCATAAACTCCATTTTTTTCTCTACAAATGTAAATATTTTCATGTATTTCCACTAAAACAAAGTATAATTTCGCAAAAAATGTGAATAACCTGAAGTGTCTTAAGAGAAGTCAGTACAATTTTAACAATATTCTGTCTGTTATTAAATGTTTTGTGTGTTTGTAGATCCACTGTGATCTGTAAATTATAATGTACATGTGGAAATGATAAACTGAGGCAGAATATTGTTAAAATTACACAGATTTTTGCAGTTTGTTCATGTTACTCAAAGGATAGTTTGCAGATGTAAACCTTTTCATTATATAAATTTACTTTTTTTTGCTCTTAAACATAGAGGAAAGTTTGGAGTTGACATTATTTATATTTTATTATGTTATAATTTTACTGGTTCGGCCCACTGCAGATCAGATTTAGCTGAATGTAGAACTGAACTAACATGAGTTTGACAGCCCCGGTTTAAAACGTTCAGCTCAAATCCAGGCCAAATATAGAACGGTGCAGGCAGACATTTTCTTTTCAATTTCTTTGCCACATGTGTTTCCATATATGCAAAACTGGTCATATTTGCATTGAAATGTGCATGTATACCACTGAAATATACATGCAATTGTGGATATTTCTCCCCTGTTACTGTTGTTTATTAAACTGACATGCCGTCATCGTGAAAACTACAGTTCCTTCTCTTCATTTCACTTACATTTACTGATCTAAGTACTGTTCGCTCCTGATTGGTTTATTTGGTCATGTGAGGTGATGTTTCAGGAAGTGTGGTAGCAGTAGTTATGGTGTGTGAAAAGTAAAGCGCTGTTTAAGAAGAAATCCGTCTCCATCCTGCTCTCATTTTATAAAGAATGAACCATGAACCATCAACAAACCCTCACGTTATATTGTTATATTACTGAAGGCAGACATTTTCTTTTCGATTTCTTTGCCACAGGTGTTTCCATAAATGCAAAACTGGTCATATTTGCATTGAAATGTGCATGTATACCGCCGAAATATGCATGCAATTGTGGATATTTTTCCCTGTTACTGTTGTTTATTAAACTGTCATGCCCTCATTGTGAAAACTGCAGTTCCTTCTGTTCATTTCACTCATCAGTGCTGCCGACAGTAATATAACAAATGTAACATGAGGGTTCGCTGGTGGTTCATGGTTTATGTTTTAGCCGGCGTTGGCTTGTCTGTCTGTCTGTAACTCAAAAAGTTATGGACGGATTTGGATGAAAATTTCAGGAAATGTTGATACTTACACAAGGAACAAATGATTAAATTTTGGTGGTGATCGGGGGGGACTGATCTGCCTTGGCGGAGGTCTGCGCTCTCCAAGTGCTTCTAGTTCTTTATAAAATGAGACAACAGGATGGAGACGGATTTCTTCTTAAACAGTGCTTTACTTTTCACACACCAAAACTACGGCTACCACACTTCCTGAAACATCACCTCACATCAAGGTTATTATCGTTAACGAAAACTAATGAAATGATGAAAACTAGAAATGAAAAAACATTTTCATTAACTGAAATAAATAAAAACTATAATTAAAAGAAGAAAACGATAACTGAAATGAAAAACTAGAAACAAACAAACAAAACAAAACAAAAAAAACTAAAACATATTAAAATTGTGGATAAAATTCACTTCATTTTCGTCTTTGTCAATGTCTGATTGATACGAAATTGATTTATTTTGCTTTTTTTTATTTTTATTTTTTTAATTTTATTTATTATTATTTAACAAAATAAATATTGTTAGTTCCTTTGTAGGGATTGAACTCAAATCCTGTTCTGATGTTAGCTGTGAACTAATAGAATCTGAACATTTGAACAGGATCTGAAACTGGAATGTCTGTAAAACAGAATTTCAGTTTGAACACAGTTTGAACGTTTGGTGATAGAACATTAGATCCTGTTGGGATCAAATAAAAATGTGTTTAGTATTTGCGCAGATTTCTGCTGAAATTCAATTCTTCCAGGAAATAATCATTTATAAAAAAAGAAACAAACAAAAAATTGCCTTTTTAACAGTATCATGATATATCGTGATATATTGTATCATGATCCTAGTATTGTGATTTGTGTGATTTGTATCGTATCACCAGATTCTTGCCGATACACAGCCCTACCGTTAAACCTTACATTTGTTCAACATAAATTCTTTTAGCTTCTGAGCCGTACACAAATAGAACACAAAGGACAGGTGACAGGTTTGTTTTGCAGCTTGGCTTAAAATATTTCAGGGTTTGATGCAGAAAAAAACTGTCAGAGCTTTACAAAGATCCATGATTGAAGACAGCGGATGTAAACGTGCAGTTCTTACATGTCAAAATCTGACACCAAATCCAAAGGACAGGATGGATAGAGTTACGAAGCTCTACAGTAAATTCATGGTGGTAGTCTCATGTGTCGGCCCAACCTCGCCTCCTAAACGGTGATACGGGTCGATGGAAGGGATTAAAAACACGTTACGTACCTCTACCAGCGTTCGGCTCCTGTTTCAAACCTCGGTAAATGCTGTTTATTTTTGCTTCTTTTTCTCTTTCTAATTTGAGCCCTTTCCCCGAGACGTTTTCTAACCCTAATCAGGTGTTTTTGTGCTTAAACTACAGCATTGTCACGGCCCAAATGCTACATTTCTGTATATTTTTTAACACTATCAGTGGTGTTTTGTGCAGTTAAGCGACTTATGCTGTTGTTTGTGATGTTTCACTCGCTGTACTGGAAATGAAAGGTGTGTTCACACTGTTGCGCTATTGTAGAGCACGGGAAAATTTAGCACAGAGCTGTCATGAAGCACAGAACACCATTTTGCATTTACTGTATATGTTTGGCATTGCAGTATGTACCCTACAGTAGGAGATGTCACACTGTTTTATTTAATTTTACAGCGCAACGCTTAAGTGCAAAAACACATAATTACAATTCAAGTAGAAATTTGTGTTTTCGACTTCATTCCGTGATGAGTGACACTGTTTTGGAATGCTATAGTTTAAGCAGCGGGAGTCACTTTTGGATGAAAAATGTTTTTGTGATTGAATTGTGCATTTTTGGTGTGTGAAGTATTAGTGGACATAGTGTAGTGGAAAAGCAATGGGGAAAATGGACAAAAAAAACCAAACAAACAAAAAATAAAAGTATTTTTTTACTTATAAAATTACAACAAGAAGAAACTACAAGTCACCAGAAAAAAAAAAAAAAAAGATAAGCAAAAACCAAAACAAACAAAAATAAAGACAATAGCCATGAGGGGAAAACAAAAAAACAAACAACTAATGAATGACAATAGACAAAAACCAAGACAACAGACAAAAATCAGAAGAGAAAAAAAAACAAAAGACAATACACAAAAAATATACTTGCATACACACACACACACACACACACACACACGTCAGAAGACAATAGACAGAAAACAAAGAGACTAGACAGAAAAAAAAAGACAAATAAATAAATATACAAATACAAACAAATAGACAAAGCAGATTAAAAAAGACAAAAGACAAAACCAAGCAACAAAAGTACCTTGGAGTCCTAAAAATACCCTCAAATCATTTTACATTAAAAACTAACAAATAAAAAAAAAGTTTTTTTTTGTTTGTTTGTTTGTTTTTTTACTTACAAAAACACAACAAGAAACTACAAGTCACCAGAAAAAAAAAAAAAACAAAAAAAAAAAAAAAAACAATAGGCAAAAACAAAACAAAAATAAAGGCCATAGCCACAAGGGAAAACAAATAAAAAACAAAAAACTAATAGATGACAATAGACAAAAACCAAGACAATAGACAAAAATCACAAAAGAAAAAAACAAAACAAAACAAAAGACAATAGAAAAAGTATACTTGTACACACACACACACACACACACGTGTTAGAGGACAATAGAGCATATTATTAGAAAAAATAGTGATAAATCACTTAAGAAAAGTAAAAAAAAAAAAAAATAGGGGTAAAAATCCTTTGGAATGGCTATAAAAGTAGCACTGGGTCGTTATGGGTTCAGAATTATTTGCTGCAGTAATTATCAAACGGAAAGACCTGAATATGTGTCTTGGTTTAATCCAGTTGGGGACTGTTTTTTGGCCAGAATGTTTACATTTGTGTTTATTTCCTTCATGTTATGGTTGAGGTTTTACTTTGCGGTCGTGTATCTTGTACCTAGGGATGGGAATCAAGAACCGGTTCTTTTGGAGAACCGGATCCCAGTAGCTCACACGTACGCTGCAAGGTTTTGGTCAGAATGTGGCCAACATGGTGTTGAGACAGAAACGGTCCAAACAGACCAGACCAGGTCCAAACAGACCGCACCAGGTCCAAACAGACCAGACCAGATCCAAACAGACCACAGCAGGTCCAAACAGACCAGACCAGGTCCAAACAGACCCCACCAGGTCCAAACAGACCAGACCAGATCCAAACAGACCACACCAGGTCCAAACAGACCACACCAGGTCCAAACAGACCACACCAGGTCCAAACAGACCAGACCAGGTCCAAACAGACCAGACCAGATCCAAACAGACCACACCAGGTCCAAACAGACCAGACCAGGTCCAAGCAGACCACACCAGGTCCAAACAGACCAGACCAGGTCCAAACAGACCACACCAGGTCCAAACAGACCAGACCAGGTCCAAACAGACCACACCAGGTCCAAACAGACCACAGCAGGTCCAAACAGACCACACCAGGTCCAAACAGACCAGACCAGGTCCAAACAGACCAGACCAGATCCAAACAGACCACAGCAGGTCCAAACAGACCACAGCAGGTCCAAACAGACCACACCAGGTCCAAACAGACCAGACCAGGTCCAAACAGACCACACCAGGTCCAAACAGACCAGACCAGGTCCAAACAGACCAGACCAGGTCCAAACAGACCACACCAGGTCCAAACAGACCAGACCAGGTCCAAACAGACCACACCAGGTCCAAACAGACCACAGCAGGTCCAAACAGACCACAGCAGGTCCAAACAGACCACACCAGGTCCACTGGTAAGCTTCCATTTCTCCTTTAGCAGGGCTGTCAAACTCATTTTAGATCAGAAGCCACATACAGCCTAATATGGCATAAAGTGGGCCGGACCAGTCAAATAATATAAATAATAGGACAATGATAACTTTTGAGTGAAAAAATTAAAATTCCACAATGAAAATGTTTACATCTATGAACTGTACTTGAACATAACATGAACAAATATGAACAACCTGAAAATTCTTTCGTAAAATAAATGCAGTGTTAACAATATTACACCTTAGTTTATCATTTATCCACTGAACCTCAAAGTACAGATCACAGTGGATCTACAAATACACAAAATATTAAATAACAGGGAGAATAGTATTAAAATTCCACATACTTCTTTTGAGACATTTTAGATATTCACATTTTTTGTAAAAGGCTAGTCTGTAAATGTAAATATTCTTGTGTAATGTAACTTTTTTTACACTAAAACAAAGAGACAGATTTACAGTTTTCATTATTTAGAGTTTATTCTGATAGTATTTTACTGGTCTGATCATTTTTAGATTGAATTGACCTAAAATGATTTGAACATCCTTGACTGTTAATGTCTTCAGTGTCATTTTTGCATTTCACAAATTCATCCCAGTGGTTGGATTGGACCCTTTGGCGGGCCAGATTTGGCCCCCGGGCCGCATGTTTGACCCCTGTGAGCTAAAGGGTGGAATCCCTCCAGTATGTTCAAACACTTGTCCACAGCATGGGACTCATTTACAGCAATGTCATGTATTTGATTCGCTAACTTAGCGACACTTGTGAATGTAGCAGCAGACTGAACACCAGGGCATCATCCAGGCCCAGTTCTGGTTCCGGTGCGGGCAACAAATGTCCTGCCCCCTCCAATAAAGTTTGTGAAGGGAGGGAAAAGGAAATGAAGTGCACAACAATGAGAAACAGAGGAACCAGAAGAGCACTGGGAGAGCGCAGACCTCCACCAAGACAGATCTGCCCCCCCCCCCCCGATCACCACCAAAATGTCATCATTTCTTCCTTGTGTCAGTATCAACATTTCCTGAAAATTTCATCCAAATCCGTCCATAACTTTTTGAGTTATCTTGCTAACAAACAAACAAACAAACAAACAAACAAACAAACAAACAGACACGCACACAAAGCAAAGCCATCACAACACCTCCTGGTGGAAGTAATTAGTAAAACGTCTGAAGTTTGACTTTTACTGTATGGTGCACACCCCCCCCCCCAAACCAGGTCCAGCGTCATCTGTTTTTATTATTAGTGCATACTGTATATGTTCTATTTTCTGTGCAGATGGAAATATAAAAGACAGTTAATGCAAACACACCTGTTTGGACTCTTTTATTCCCTCACCCAATGAGAATCGATAAGAGACCGGATCGATAAGCAAAACCGATAATGGAATCAGAATCGTTAAATTCTTATCAGTTCCCATCCATAGTTGTACCACCTGCTCAGAACATAACATTGTAGTGACTGGTAGGCCTATGTGACTGGTAGACCTATGTGACTGGTAGACCTATGTGACTGGTGGGCCTGTGTGACTGGTAGGCCTATGTGACTGGTAGACCTATGTGACTGGTGGGCCTATGTGACTGGTAGACCTATGTGACTGGTAGGCCTATGTGACTGGTGGGCCTATGTGACTGGTGGGCCTATGTGACTGGTAGGCCTATGTGACTGGTAGACCTATGTGACTGGTGGGCCTATGTGACTGGTAGACCTATGTGACTGGTAGGCCTATGTGACTGGTGGGCCTATGTGACTGGTAGACCTATGTGACTGGTAGACCTATGTGACTGGTGGGCCTGTGTGACTGGTAGGCCTATGTGACTGGTAGGCCTATGTGACTGGTAGACCTATGTGACTGGTGGGCCTATGTGACTGGTAGGCCTATGTGACTGGTGGGCCTATGTGACTGGTAGACCTATGTGACTGATGGGCCTATGTGACTGGTAGACCTATGTGACTGGTAGGCCTATGTGACTGGTAGGCCTATGTGACTGGTGGGCCTATGTGACTGGTGGGCCTATGTGACTGGTAGGCCTATGTGACTGGTGGGCATATGTGACTGGTAGGCCTATGTGACTGGTGGGCCTATGTGACTGGTAGGCCTATGTGACTGGTAGGCCTATGTGACTGGTGGGCCTATGTGACTGGTAGACCTATGTGACTGGTAGACCTATGTGACTGGTGGGCCTATGTGACTGGTAGGCCTATGTGACTGGTGGGCATATGTGACTGGTGGGCCTATGTGACTGGTAGGCCTATGTGACTGGTGGGCCTATGTGACTGGTAGGCCTATGTGACTGGTAGGCCTATGTGACTGGTGGGCCTATGTGACTGGTGGGCCTATGTGACTGGTAGACCTATGTGACTGGTAGACCTATGTGACTGGTGGGCCTATGTGACTGGTAGGCCTATGTGACTGGTGGGCCTATGTGACTGGTAGGCCTATGTGACTGGTAGGCCTATGTGACTGGTGGGCCTATGTGACTGGTGGGCCTATGTGACTGGTAGGCCTATGTGACTGGTGGGCCTATGTGACTGGTGGGCCTATGTGACTGGTAGGCCTATGTGACTGGTGGGCCTATGTGACTGGTAGGCCTATGTGACTGGTAGGCCTATGTGACTGGTGGGCATATGTGACTGGTAGGCCTATGTGACTGGTGGGCCTATGTGACTGGTGGGCCTATGTGACTGGTAGGCCTATGTGACTGGTGGGCCTGTGTGACTGGTGGGCCTATGTGACTGGTGGGCCTATGTGACTGGTAGGCCTATGTGACTGGTGGGCCTATGTGACTGGTGGGCCTATGTGACTGGTAGACCTATGTGACTGGTAGGCCTATGTGACTGATGGGCCTATGTGACTGGTAGGCCTATGTGACTGGTGGGCCTATGTGACTGGTGGGCCTGTGTGACTGGTAGGCCTATGTGACTGGTGGGCCTATGTGACTGGTGGGCCTGTGTGACTGGTGGGCCTATGTGACTGGTAGGCCTATGTGACTGGTGGGCCTATGTGACTGGTAGACCTATGTGACTGATGGGCCTATGTGACTGGTAGACCTATGTGACTGGTAGACCTATGTGACTGGTAGGCCTATGTGACTGGTAGGCCTATGTGACTGGTGGGCCTATGTGACTGGTGGGCCTATGTGACTGGTAGGCCTATGTGACTGGTGGGCCTATGTGACTGGTAGGCCTATGTGACTGGTGGGCCTATGTGACTGGTAGGCCTATGTGACTGGTAGGCCTATGTGACTGGTGGGCCTATGTGACTGGTAGACCTATGTGACTGGTAGACCTATGTGACTGGTGGGCCTATGTGACTGGTAGGCCTATGTGACTGGTGGGCATATGTGACTGGTGGGCCTATGTGACTGGTAGGCCTATGTGACTGGTGGGCCTATGTGACTGGTAGGCCTATGTGACTGGTAGGCCTATGTGACTGGTGGGCCTATGTGACTGGTGGGCCTATGTGACTGGTGGGCCTATGTGACTGGTAGGCCTATGTGACTGGTGGGCCTATGTGACTGGTAGGCCTATGTGACTGGTAGGCCTATGTGACTGGTGGGCCTATGTGACTGGTGGGCCTATGTGACTGGTAGGCCTATGTGACTGGTGGGCCTATGTGACTGGTGGGCCTATGTGACTGGTAGGCCTATGTGACTGGTGGGCCTATGTGACTGGTAGGCCTATGTGACTGGTAGGCCTATGTGACTGGTGGGCATATGTGACTGGTAGGCCTATGTGACTGGTGGGCCTATGTGACTGGTAGGCCTATGTGACTGGTGGGCCTGTGTGACTGGTGGGCCTATGTGACTGGTGGGCCTATGTGACTGGTAGGCCTATGTGACTGGTGGGCCTATGTGACTGGTGGGCCTATGTGACTGGTAGACCTATGTGACTGGTAGGCCTATGTGACTGATGGGCCTATGTGACTGGTAGGCCTATGTGACTGGTGGGCCTATGTGACTGGTGGGCCTGTGTGACTGGTAGGCCTACGTGACTGGTGGGCCTATGTGACTGGTAGGCCTATGTAGGCTCTTGCAGGTTTTCCTTCAGTCCAGAGTCCGCTCCTGCAGTGTTGGGAACACAAACCCACCGTCTGCATGGACCCTAATAACCAATGACATGAAACCACCGACAGAGACTTTTGATCAAACCTAAAAAATGACCCTGACAAAGGCACATTTGAGTGTGTTGGGTCACAGAACTGGTTCAGAGCACAGAAATAGACATGAGCAAAACTGGACCGAGGGGAAAGTAGGCCTGCAGCCATGGCTGAAGGCAACTTTTGGGTCAGTGTCTTTCCAGCTGCAGTGGCCACAGTGAACTAGTGCATGACTTTGGTGAGATGAAGATTTCAGAAACACCACAGAAGAATAAGCTCCCTGTGGCGTCTGCGTTTGACCATAGATACATGAGAGATGATAGAGGATCAGCTGTGATGTTATTACAGCTGGAAAAAAGACAATAGTGGGTTTGTTAGCGTTTCGGATCATGTGACCAAGTGACAATGCTTTACAGTCGGGAAAAAATTATTGGACCACCCCTTGTTTTCTTCAATTTCTTGTTCATTTTAATGCCCAGTCCTTTATATATATATATATATATATATATATATATATATATATATATATATATATATATACACAGGGTGGGGAAGCAAAATGTACAATGAACATGTAGTTGTTTTTTCTCAGCAGACACTACGTCAGTTGTTTTGAACCCAAACATATACTGATGTCATAATCATACCTAACACTATTATCCATACCTTTTCACAAACTTTTGCCCATATGAGTAATCAGGAAAGCAAACGTCAAAGAGTGTGTGATTTGCTGAATGCACTCGTCACACCAAAGGAGATTTCCAAAATAGTTGGAGTGTCCATAAAGACTGTTTATAATGGAAAGAAGAGAATGACTATGAGCAAAACTATTACCAGAAAGTCTGG
The DNA here is from genome assembly GCF_902148855.1 of Sphaeramia orbicularis. Classification (NCBI taxonomy): domain Eukaryota; kingdom Metazoa; phylum Chordata; class Actinopteri; order Kurtiformes; family Apogonidae; genus Sphaeramia; species Sphaeramia orbicularis. The sequence continues at coordinate 2,767,145 of NC_043961.1, read as the reverse complement.
AAGATACTATTAAAGAAGAATGGGAGAAGTTGTCACCCCAATATTTGAGGAACACTTGCGCAAGTTTCAGGAAGCGTGTGAAGGCAGTTACTGAGAAAGAAGGAGGACACATAGAATAAAAACATTTTCTATTATGGACATTTTCTTGTGGCAAATAAATTCTCATGACTTTCAATAAACTAATTGGTCATACACTGTCTTTCAATCCCTGCCTCAAAATATTGTACATTTTGCTTCCCCACCCTGCATATATATATATATATATATATATATATATATATATATATTTATATATATATATATATATATATATATATATATATATATATATATATATATATATACACACACACACTCATATATATATATACACATATATACACACACACACACACACACACACACATATATATATATATATATATATATATATATATATATATATATTTTTTTTTTTTTTTTTTTTTTTTTACTCTAATATTTATTTTACATCTTTCCCAAAATGTAATGACATTTATCCTAGGTCACTGGTAATGTATAAACTTAATTTGGTATGAACTGAACCAGTAGTTTTGCTGCTAAAGTGTTAACAAACAAACAAAACCAAAGACAATAGGCCTTCCCTTCCCTTTCGGGGGGGGGGGGGTATAAATGGCATGACATTGTAAAAGCTTATTTAGATGACTCCATGTTGAATAAATTCCATAATTGAAACTAAAGTGTACAAAGCATTTTACAGTTTCCATCATTTTCACGCTATCCTGTTTCCACAAACACATCACAACTCAAATACCGAGACGCTTTAGTATTTTAAGTGTCACTTTAACAAAACACTTTTTTTAATTATATGTATTTCATTATATAAGATAATGGAAATAACCCCATGGTGAATGCATGCTGTACTTAATGTTGCTTGAATATGTAATAGGTCACTGTATGCACATGCATTCACTTCATATGGACATTTACTTCACATATGGGAATTCAACATATGCACTGTACATGTATTATACTTGTGGATGGAGATGACATTTTACGATTAAGTAAAAGCTACATATATTTATTTAATATGTTTGCATGTTTTTCTATCCACTGTCCATCATAACCAATGTAGGGAAGAAAAAAAATGCAGGAAAGAATCTGTACACCATGGATGTACACAGGAAGTCTGTGAATGTAGACCTTTTAGATAAATAAGTACTGTACTTCATTCATTTTTGACAGGAAGCTGTTCTGTTCACATTAGAAGTGAATAAAAAAATGGAATAAATTAAAAAGAAAAATGACTGTAAAGTATGATCCCAAGTGTCCAACCAAAATAGAAATAAAAATAATACAAGTAAAATATATCTAAAATGCATATATCCTATATCTATTTTATATGCTGACATGTTTTTCTACCCACTGTCCATCATAACCAGTGTAGGGAAGAAAAAACATTGTCAATCTGTACGGCATGGATGTACACAGGAAGTCTGTGAATGTAAACCTTTTAGATCAATAGGTACTTTATTGATTTTTGACTGGAAGCTGTTCTGTTCACATTAAAAGAAATACATTTTTTTAAAAATTGGAATAAATTAAAAAAAAAAAATTGCTGTAAAATATGATCATAAGAGTGTCCAAGCAAAATAGAAATAAAAATATTAATACATGTGAAATACAGCTAAAAAGCATATATCATGTATCTGTTTTATATGTTTACATGTTTTTCTACCCACTGTTCATTATAACTAATGTAGGGAAGAAAAAACATTGTTAATCTGTACGGCATGGATGTACACAGGAAGTCTGTGAATGTAAACCTTTTAGATCAATAGGTACTTTATACATTTTGGACAGGAGGCTGTTGTGTTCACATTAGTAAGTAGTAAGTAAATGTAAAAAATGGAATAAATAAAAAATAATAATTGTAAAATGTGATTATAAGAGCAAAATAGAAATTAGAAAAGCACCCCCCCCCATCACCATCAAAATTAGATCATTTGTTCCTTGTGCCAGTATCAACATTTCATGAAAATTTCATGAAAATCCATCCATAACTTTTTGAGTTATCTTGCTAACAGACAGACAAACCCTGATGAAAACATAACCTCCACTGTTACACTTGGCAGAGGTGATAACGAACAATATAATGTATAATGTAAAATATAACTAAAATGCATATACATCTGTTTTTTTTTTTTTGTTTTTTTTTTATGTTTACAGGTTTTTCTCCCCACTGTCCATCATAATTAATGTAGGGAAGAAAAAACATTGTCAGTCTGTATGCAATGGAAGTGCAGAGGACATCTGTGAACATTAAACCTTTTACATAAATAGATACTTTAAATCTTTGACAGGAAGCTGTTGTGTTCTCATTAGAACAGGGCTGTCAAACTCATTTTCTTCTAGGTTCCACATTCAGCCCAATTTAATCTGAAGTGGGCCGGACCAGTAAAATAATAACATGACAGCCAGTAAATAATGACAACTCCAAATTGTTTTAGTGCAAAAAATAACGTTCACTTACGCCAATATTTACATTTCCAAACTATCCAAACAAAAAGGATGTGAATAACCTGAAAAAAACCAAATTTAACAAATATAAGTGCAATTTTATCAATATGCCTCGACTTATCATTTATACATATGCACAAAACATTTAGTAACAGGCAGAAAACTGTTAAAATTGTACTTAATTTTCTTCATTTTGTTCAAGTTATTCACATGTTATTGTTAAAGGATACTTGGTTAATGTAAACATTTTCATATTTTAATGTTTTTTGCACTAAATCAAAGAGGAAAAAAAAAATTGGTGTTGTCATTATTTATAGGTTATTATGATATTATTTTTGAGTTTGATGCCCTAACATGCACTTTGCAAATTCATCCCACGGGCCAGACTGGAACCTTTGGCGGGCCGGTTTTGGCCCCCGGGCCGCATGTTTGACACCTGTACATTAGAAGAAATACATTTAAAAATTGGAATAAATTAAAAAAAACTGACAGTAAAATATGATTGTAAGCAAAATAGAAATAAAAACATGAAGACAAGTAAAATACAACTAAAAAGCACACATCATCTGGGTGAGAACACATGCATAGTTTACACATAAACACATGCACTATAAGTCTATAAACCTGCATAATCCTACATTTATCCATATATGAATATAAATATACATACATGAGAACAGAATGTTGTTCAGTTTTATTAACTTGAATCCATCAAACAGTCAAAACGACTGCAGCTCTTACTACTACTAGTCAAACTTCCTCCAAACCCTTCGTATAATTTTATTAATATGGTTTTATAGCCACAGTTTCTGCAACAATGTGACCTGTTCCATCCAACCTAAATGTGGAATGTACCACTCATACCAAAACGAGGGCCCCTGACCCACTGACAACACTGAGATAAATATCACCGGTGGAAAACCCTCATGAGATTATTCTGCTTAGCTGACACAATATCACAGCGATAGTGCAGATGTGCTTATGTGTGCATTTACACAGAACAAGGTGCCTTTACCAACACGCAAGAAGGCAAAGCGACAAACACACAGCAAACCGCACAGAGGTAGCTGAATGACACTTGTCGAAACAACCGTGTTTTTTTTGTGTGTGACCATGTCAACATGTTTCAGATGCTCCGGTCCGATAAGCGAAGTTCACATTATTTCTGAGAAACAAGAACACCGCAACACCCTCTTTTCCGAGCCCTCATCCGCTGAATGCAGCAAAACAACACATCTGCCAGCGGAAGCCGGTCGAATGCGAGAGCTGCTTTTCGCAAAAACATTAGTCTATAGAGATACGCAGACCACAATGACCCGATTGAGCGATAGTTGTGTGCACAATATTCTACAGAAAACAACTCCGGAGGTCGGACGGTGTTGGAAAACGAGTTCAGGGTGAGCGTAAACGTGCAACTGTCACATATTAAAACAGCATCACCTTCCTGCACCTCATTTTCCATTGTACCGCTAACATTGGTTTTATTACTTTAACCCATAAAGACCCAGTGTTACTGTAACAGCAGCCAAATGAATGTATGATTTAGTGATTTATCACCATTTATTGTAGCATTTTTCTCTGCATTTTGCATTTTTTCATTGAAAAACAAGCATCGTCCTATATTTCTGAGTGATCATGAACACCAGGGCTGTCAAACATGCGTCCCGGGGCCCAAATGCGTCCCCCCAAAGGTTCCAGTCCGACCCCTGGGATGAATTTACAAAATGTAAAAATTCCACAGTCCAGGCTGTGGAACTCATTTTAGTTCAGGTTCCACATGCAGACCAATCTGATCTGCAGTCAAATAATAACAGCAGAAGAACCCACACAAAAGAATGACTGCAGATTTACTTCATAATTTGATGTGAAAAAAAACCAAAACATTACATTATGTCTGTATTTAATGACAACTTCAAATTTTTGTCTTTGTTTTAGTGCAAAAAATAACATTAAATTATGAAAATATTCACATTTACAAACTCTCCTGTAACAATAAAATGTGACTAACCTGAACAAATGTGTCCAACCTGAAATGTCTGTATTAAATTCAGTCCAGTTTGAACTCTTTTCTTCCTGTTCCTCAGTGTTTAGTGTCTTTGTAGATCTGATCCAGAATGCACATGGACTAATGAGAAGTGGAGGAAGAAGATTATTAAAATAACATTTATTTGTCTCAAGAAATTTCAGCCTTTTCAGGTTATTCACATCTTTTTTGTTTGGATAGTTTATAAAAGTAAGTATTTTCATGATTCAAAGGATTTTTTGCACTAAAACAAAGACAACCATTTGGAGTTGTCATTATTTCTAGGTTCTTCTGTTTTTATTTGACTGGTCTGGTCCACTGCAGATCAAATCTGACTGAATGTGGAACCTGGAAGAACATGAGTCTGAGAGCCCTGTAGTACACAGTAAAAAACAGAGTGTCAGTTTAACTCTTAGAGAGTTGAATTTAACTCTGTTTCAGATAACATTAGGTCCCACTTAAAATTAGAGTAAAATTTACTCTATGGCCAGTGTCAAATTTTCAGAGTTAATTCTACTCAATTCAGTGTCAAAACAAACAATGTGAAAAATAAGTGTAAAAAATATTTAACAATATGGTGTTTTCACACTGTTAGAGTAATATGATTACACTTTATAGAGTTGTTTTTACTCCAAATGTAGTTTTAAAATGACTATAATGTGTTAATATTGAAACAATGTAGAATTACAGGAGTTTCCAAGATGGACGTCATGAAATATTTTTCAGAAATTTCTTTAAGTTGCTTTTTGATTTGTAATAAGACATTATGTGTATCATTTTTGATATTACACTTATAATTTGAAGAGAGATTAATTGCTGTTTTTATTTTAAAAAAGCTAAATCCACCCATCAGTTAAACAATTGTAGCTTTTTAATGACAGTCAGGTTCATCATTGTTCTGCCTCCAGGTTTGACTAATGGTGTCACATTAATAAAAAAAACAAAAACAAACAAACAACACAAAAAGGCCAATAAACGTTGTAAAACAGACACATTAGCCTAAATAAACATGAACACAAACCCCCTCTTGAACCCCTGCACATAAAATAGAACACAATGAGTAAAATGTCCAGTACCCACAATGCAATGCAGCAGACTGACACTAATCATCACTCTGTAGAGTTGAATTTTACACTGCATCTGTGCAGAACTTTACACTGACTTTTAACTCTACTTTTAGAGCTGGTTTACTCTCCATAGAGTTAAAAAAATACTCTAGGTTAAAATAGCATAACTGAAATATTGACACTGCATTTTTTACAGTGTAGATGTTCATAAAAGCTCAGAGTAAAATTTAGGGTTATTAAAACAAAAACAAAGAAAATTAAAGAAAAAAGGGACATAACCCAAGTGTGTCCGTCCACTGTCATTGATTAAACTCCATGGGTTTTACTGCTGCCAAACTCACCATCATCATTACAATATATATGGGAAAAACTAATATAACTGTGACAAAAACAAAAATTGTGACATTAATTGCAACATATGCATTAAAGCTAAAGTAGGTCCGAGAAATATTCTGTCACTTTAATCTTTGGTGAGGCAGTTTATTATCCTAATTTCATTGCACAAACAATGACAATAAGTATTAATTTAGTAATATAAATATCCAAAATGAGAGAAACAGTTGAAAATAATTCCATTAACCCATGAAGACCCAGTTCTACTTTTTTGTCAGTTCCCAAATACATTTTTTCTCTCTATTTACATTTCTTAAGCGATTTATCGTCATTTATTATAATATTATCCTCTGTATTTTGCATTTTTTTCATTGAAAATCATGTATTTTCCAATATTTCTGAGTGCTCATGTTGATGTTCATAAAAGCTCAGAGTAAAGTTTAGGGTTATTATATAAAAAATAAAGAAAATTGAAGAAAAGGGACATAACCTAAGTGTGTCCATCCACTGTCATTTATTAAACTCTGTGGGTTTTACTGCTGCCAAACTCACCATCATTAATACAATATATATGTGAAAAATGAATGCACATAAAGGTGGTGACATTTATTGCAACACATGCATTAAAGCAAAACTGGGTCCAACAAATATTCTGTCACTTTAATGTTTGGTGACTCAGTGTATTATCTGAATTTCATTGCACACACAATGACAATAAAGACTACTCTATTCTAAAGTATTAATTTAGTAATATAAATATCCAGAATGAGAGGAACAGTTGAAAATAGTTCCATTAACCCATGAAGACCCAGTTCTATTCACTTCAGTTCAATTCAATTTTATTTCTAGAGCCCTATATCACAACAAGGTTACCTCACAGGGCTCTGCAGAATTAGCTGGATACGAAAACAAACAGTCAAAAAAAAAAAAACAGTAGATGAAGGAAATTGAGTCAGTTCTACTTTTGTGTTAGTTCCCAAATATATTTTTTCTTTCTATTTACCTTTCTTAAGTGATTTACCACCATTTATTATAACATTATCCTCTGTATTTAGCATTTTTCGGTGTAAATCACGTATTTTTTCCTATTTCTAATTCACTGAGCATGTAGATTTTCATTAAAACTAAGAGTAAATTAGTACGTTTCATACTAAAGTCATAAAGATTATTATTTTACAGCAGAGAAAACTGAAGAAAAAGTGACTTTTTCAGCAAAATCTCTCATTAACTGAACATAAACCCAGTGTGTCCATCCACTGTCATTGATCCAACTCCGTGGGTTTTACCGGTGAATGAATGTTATAGAAGATGACAGTGTTTCCACGGTAACTACGGAGCCTCTGAACATTCAAATGGGTCATGAAAATATGACAAACTGCATTTTACACCAATTATTTACATGTACTGATGGGTGCTTCTGTGAAACTGGGTTCATTTTGGTACCTGCTCACTTTGCCAGCCTTTTAGACCCAATAATAAAAGGTAAATGTAGACATATTTCCCCCCAGGATGGACCTCATGATGACCTCAGATAAATGCAAAAAAATATACTCTTGGTCTGAGCCATCCCAAAATTAACACATTTTTAATCAAATATTGGGTCCAAAAATAGGACCAAAATTGGGACCTTAAATCTCCCTAGGTGTCAGTGCATTAGATGTGAAAACATGGCTATAAATGATCTTATATAGACTATAAATAAAGACGCTGTGTTAAATGTGTCGATCCTAGTGGTTTTTCTAATCCACTCATGTGGGTTTTTTATGAATCTCAGTCTCATTCCAGGTTTTGCGTGGAACCCATCGTGTCCACTTGCGTTACACGCAGAACCTGCCCATTTAAACACGAATAAATTGTGAGTGATTTTGCAACAGCAGTCATGTTTTGTGAAACACTATGCCTTGAATAATTCATTCGATTCCCAAAATGTACCCATGAAAGAATAAAGAGATTAAAAAAAATAATAATAATAATAAATAATAATAATAATAATATCACGTAAATTTTGTGTCCTTTTTACAGTGTTACATGCAGATTGTTGAATAAAAAATAATATAAAAAAAATTTATATATAAAAATGTCTTTCATCTGAAAAATAGTTTCTCTTTTATCTCAGTTCGTATTTATTTTTAAAATAGACCCAAAGTGTTTCCAAACTTGCTTCATAACGTTAGTCGACATCTGGGTTGAATTTTTAGCCCCATGTCCTGTTTTTAGGACCAGTTTCAGAGAAGAACCCTGATAGGATTAGTGGATCAACAGGTATTTAAAACAGGACTGTAGATGATTCTGTTTAGGTCTTTATGGGTTAAACATATATTCCACCATGATTACTTAATTCGTTAGATATTCTATCCATTTCCTCAAAGACAGTACCATATTTTAAATACTTCCTGTTACTTCAGCACCATGTTACATTGTCATTAAATGTGATGCTGTGAATCAACGTGGCATCCACACAATACAAAACCCAGAAGTCACTCTGAATGTATACGCTGCACAGATGTACGCTGTAAACACCAAACCGGTCTGTTTGGATAAAAGGATGAACAAACATTTTTCCCTTGACCTTTTATTTTCAACAGCATCAACCAGTAAACAAGGACGAAAACTGTGCATGTACGTAGCGCAACAGTGGAATGTTTTGTTTTCCCTTAGATTCTGAAATGCATTTTCTTGCCTTGCATCAAAGTGTCTTATAAAATAGCACTGGAGAAGGTACAAATAAAACATGTCTGCACCCAAGGAGACTATGCACACAGCAGACAACGGGTGTGTTAACGTTCAGTTCGACTTGAGTTCTAAGATAATGACGGCCGGTGTTGTGCAGGGTTGGAGCTGCAGCTGAAGAGCGTGGCGGGAACGTGAGCATTTTCTTGGAAAACTGAGTCGACCTTGACATGGAGAACAGCGTAGAGCATGTCACTACATCATTTACACATTCTTACTCCCAACTCATCACATTCTGACATGGGGTCGAGGCCATTTTTGACTTGAAAGCCAAAGAAAATGTACCTGGAGGTGCAAAAAAAACATAAACTATTTAACCCTGTCTATGTTTGACCTGAAGGTTACAGCTCTGCAACAGCCTGTTTATGATCAGGTGGTATTTTATTTACATTTCCAAAACAATAAAGCAGTGTTTGTAGGGGTGGGAATCTTTGACTATCTCACGATTCAATTTGATTCCAATTTTTGGGGCTACGATTCGATTCAAAATCGATTTTTGATTCAAAACAATTTTCAATTCAACACGATTTGATTTATAATGATTTCTGCTTCAGTTTATAGGTGTGCAAAGGATCCTCATGATCTACTCCAGTCTGCTTTAAAGACAGAATGACAAATGCAGGCATTCAAATGTCTTTTTCACATTTATTCACACTGTAAAAAAAAACAAAAAAAAAACTGTATTATTCCGGCAGCAGGGGTGCCGAAAAAATACTGTAAAATAACGGAAAATAACCATCTCATAAAAAATACGGTAATTTTCCATAATTAAAATACAGTTTTTTGCCCTAACTTTACATGAGAATTTTGCATTTTTTTAAAAAAACTTTTTAATGTCTAATAAATAATATTTACATGTATTAAAACAATCAAATAACAAATAAATATATATATATATAAATAATGAGATAAATTTAATGAGATCATGAGAAAACAACTATTGTTTTGTTGAGATTACGTGTACCACAGGATACACTTTTTTGGAAGGGGTGAAATGTGGAGAAAAAGTAGTTATTTTGCATACAGATTACACATGAAGCCATTCTTATCTTGTACAGATGAATAATGTCAGGTTAGCTTCAGGCCTGTAACAGTGACAATAGTATGTTTATCCTCTGATATCTTTTTTCTGAAGAGGCTAGAGAGCTACATCTGACTCAGAAACACTGTGGTGGAAGTCTCTGGTCTAGAGCATCATTTTCCAAAGCCTGGAGTAGAATGACAGACACGTAGACAATCAGACGGTGATGGTTTGGTTAGGTTTAGTCATTAAGACAACCTGGTTAGAGTTAAGGAAAAAGGCCTGAGGAGAAGGATGACAAAGAATGGAAATGTACAAATGAATACAGCCTGAAACTTGACTCAAACCCTGGGCTCCCAACAGGATTCTACTGTAACCACCCCAACCCCCTCCGATCATTTTGTACTTAAAGGAGTGATATTTTGCTTTTTAAAATGGAATTCTTCATTTTCAAACATTTCCCTGTGGTCTCCATGAACTGTAAATGCTCTGCTTGGGTCTGAATTCTTCATTAAAGCTCTACCGTTCGATGTGGTATTTTTATACTTTTCTTTTGTCATCTTCAAATGCTCCTAATAAGCGTGTGTCAAACTAAAATATAAAAGAAATCCACCAGGTATTGAAACTCAAAAATGTTTAATTCTCATATATTTCTGATAAAAGTCTGACCAATCATCTTATTCGGTCCGAATGAAATAATTAATAATAAACAATAATAATGGATTAGATTTTATATAGTGCTTTTCTAGACACCCAAAGCACTTTACATTATTGATCCATTCTTCATTCACTCTCACATTCTCCCTCTGGTGGTGGTAAACTACATCTGTATCCACAGTTGTCCTGGGGCAGACTGACAGAAGCGTGGCTGACAATTCGTGCCTACAGCTCCTCCCACCACCAAACATTCATACGCATTCATACACCAGTGTGAGTGGCACTGGAGGCAAGGAGGGTGAAGTGTCTTGCCCAAGGACACAACAGACTGACTAGGACAGAACGGGATTCGAACCGCCAACCCTTCGGTTATTGGACAACCCGCTCTACCACCTGAGCCATGGCCGGCCCCAAAGTTTTATGTAATAACAAACATGGAGACGACAGAGGTGATACTAATGTTGCAGCGTTTTCTCTGGTAAGGTTTAAAAGTTTAGCTTCAGCAGGAAGAGAAAAGACAAATGAGCCAGAAGTTTGGTTTTTACTTCTGTTGGCAGCGGTCCGCACCACTCCGTACACCTGCTGGTATTCTCTGTCTGTTTACGCATCCGCGAGCAGCTGGAAAACAGATGGAATGTACGCAGAGGACGGACAGAACGCTGCGTCTGTATCTGTGTCTTTAACGCTACTGTCAGTCAGCGTTACTTTTATCACCGTCATTTATTTTGAAAAATCTCCACAAAATTATTCCTCCTCCGCGTACCTGCTGCACTGAACTGTGAATGTCAAACAGCCATAAGTGGTATCGATGCATTTGTATCGGATGTCTTTTACAAGTACGAGTACACACACTGAGTATCGGAGCCGATGCCGATACTCGTATCAGTATCGGTGCATCCTTAGTAGGTATAGCTTTAATTCAACTCCACAGGTCCATCTTCAACCCTATTTCTGAGTAATGACACCAGAAAGGTGGTTTGGAGCGCTGGCCCTTTAAATGCACATGAGACACTTCAGGCCCCTCCCCCTCCAGGTTATTGGCTGTGCTGCTCTGTCCTGTTCAACCAACAACTGAACATTTGAGGTAATGGACTCCGAGTTTGGACATATTTTCAGTTTTGACTACAACCACTGCTGCTGACAAACAGTTATGTCGTACTCAGAGAAATGTTTGTCAGAAGTCTGGACCTTATATGTGCAAATGTTGTGATGTTATAAAACATAACAAATTAAGCAGGAATTCAAAAAGGTTGTAGAAATCCACTGGATTTTTGCCCAAATGAATATAAAGATAGCTTTGCAGCACCTGGAGGGTTCAAACTCAAACTGTATGAACTATTAGGGTCCAAATACACAAATAAATGAACCACAGACTAATAAAAGTGGGTTTAGACAAATATGAGCCCTTAAAGTGACAAAAATGACATTGTTTTATGTTGACGTGAAAAGACTGACACCACTTTTCCATGCTTCTGTGTTGGGCGGTGCGGTGGCGTGATGGTTAGCGTTTCCACTCCACAGCCAGCAGCCTTTCTGTGTTGGGTTTACCTGTTTATATTTTTGTTGTACTTGGTATATTATTGTTTTATTCCTATTGTCTTTCTTTACGCTAATGCTGTAATGAGGTGAGATTAGTTTTATAAGGCCCACTGGGTTTTCTGATCTCACCTGCACAATTTGTTTCTTTGTTTATCTGAATGTTTGATTTGTTGTTGTGCAAAATAAATAAATAAAAATAAATAAATCTGTTCTCACCGAGCTATTCAGGTTTCCTACAGGTGGTCTAGCTCACCCATTATTAAAAATGTGTTCATATAAGTTAATTCTACCCTGACCATGGAGCTGATGAAGATCTGGAGTTGGTAACTTAGCGCCTTCAATGGCAGCTCACTGCTCGTAATATGTGCTAATGCTAATGCTAATGCTAGGACCTGTGTGTGTATTAGGATGGGTAAGATGCAAAGACAGAATTTCCCTACAAAGATTTTATTATTATTATTATTATTATTATTATTATTATTATTATTATTATTATTATTATTTTATTTTTATTTTTTTTTTACCTTTATTTAGCCAGATAAAATCCCATTGAGATTGAGATCTTTTTTACAAGGGCAACCAAGAGGTCAAGCAGCACACACCATACCATAATGAAAAACAGGTTCAAAGATCAGTGATAACAATAAATTAAACATTAAAAAAAAAGTTAAAAAAAAAAAAAAAGACAAAATGTAGCAGTAATACAAAATAATAACGGTTTGACAACATTTTTAAACTGCAACGTAGTTTAGGTCACAAAGCAATTTTTTTTAAAGTGCAAGATCTGGTTGAGGTCGGCAAACGACTTAAAAACCCAGGCTCTGGCCAAAGGATTCTCGTCTTTTCAGTCAAATAGAACAAAAAGCTCGTGGTAAGATGAGTTCTGGTATTTTCAGTTCCAAATGAAAAGTGTTCCTGGCAGAGGGAAGATGCAAAGATAATAATGCAAGTTCACCTTTAACCTTTAATTCATGTCTGATGGAATCCTAACAGCAGTTGGTAATTACAGCTGTCAATCACATATTTAAACCCCTCCTACCTGTCAGAAAACACTTAGGATTAATTCAAATCAGCATCATATGGTAGATTTACAGCCTGAACACACACACAGGGAGTTGAACCGAAGTCTCCTGTCCTCTCAGACTCCTTAAACTACAATATTCTTTAAGGTCATTATAGAATTTTTGCCCCGTATCACTAAAAAACTATGCAGCACTGCGGCTTTGACCTCTGACCCCTGTCAGTTTTCAATGCCTGAGGAGGTATTGACTTCTATAGGATGCATGTACATCAAAAATAACACTATAGGAGTAACGTCGGTGTTGGTAATGGGTGTTAGAGGCAACAGAATGTGATGTCAGGGATATATCAGGAAACATTCATCGGCTGCAAAATGGAGTTGCACGTACATGTCCCCAACACAACACAAGTCACTTTTCCATTGACCCTAAAATTGCACGAATATAACTTGCACATAAAAATTTACCTAATGGAAAAATGACAATTTTGCCAAAACTCTTGGTTTTCGGTGAAAAGTTGGTGGTGGTTTTTCGGGCGTAGCATAATATGTATGTCACGCACAATGGCAATGGACAGACCTTTTTCCACAAGTAGAGTCAGATGAATAAAAAAAAAAAAACAAAAAAAAAAAGATGTTGACAGACTTTACAACAAGCGAAGAAGAAGAGTTTTAAAAGGAACATGGGAAACCCGATCATTTTTTAAAATTCAGTACGAGATAGAGGGGTAATATATGATAATAATGACTAAATCTGTGAGTCAACACGCTATTTATGTTTGTCGTCATGTTTATGGAATGACTCCTCATGTCATTTCGCGATAATAAACAAATTATCGCATTTGTGATTTAATGGAAAAACTGACATTACGCACTTCTGTTTTTTGACATTTAGTAAATTTTGGTAATAAGTTTTGCGCATATGTCCAATCAGGGTGTGATTTGTCAAAAAAACAGAGGTGGGGGGGGGGGGGGGGGGGGGCAGTTATATACACATACCCATAACTAATGTCTGGGGTGCCACTCGCAATTTGTGGGCCCCATGAAAGCTAAACGTGTAGGCCCTTCATAAAATACAGTATCTTATCTTATGGGGGGGGCATAAATAATGTATAATAATGATAATGTTTAATAATGTACAATAATAATAATGGAACTAATGCTGGCGTGAAACGAAAGTGAAACTTTACATACTTTGAACATCTAACTCCCAGCTTCTATTCCTCTATTATACAACGAATCTTAAACTACATTTTCACAACTTCTATCCTGTATCCACTGGACCCCCTCCACTGTCCCCCCCACAAATGCTGGGCCCCATGAATTTTTCACGTTTACCCCCCCCCCCCCCCCCCCATTTACGGCAAATGGCAAATTCTGAGACTGCCGACAGTTTGGTTCAGGTGAACGTTAGTGCCAGTGATGTAGGATATAAGCGGAAGAAAACTGACACAACCTGCCTGTTGTTTACATTGGTTGGTTGCCCCCCCCGAAGGATGAAATTCATTGAGCAGAAGTAGGGATGTAAAAACCAGAGAGGGGGTTGATCCCCCCCCCCAACAAATTGCACCCTGTGTCCAATGGAAAAGCCACTACTGACTCCTACAAACTTCACATCCACATCATTCATACTTGAAGCGTGTTCTGATTCTCATCTGTTTACATTCCAGCTGTAACTCTGCTATACTCCACCTTCCCTGTACTCTCAAAAACAGAGGTACGAGATCAGAACATTTCTGTACCTATAAGTATATTTTTTCAGAACGTTCTCTCAAAAGTACAGTATTGGTCTGTAGGAGGCCAGAACTGCACCTTCAGACGATGAAAAAGGCTCCAGAGTTCTGTCCAGTCCAAATGTGTACTCTAAGGAACCCTGCAGCAGTAAAACCTGTGTGTAGACCATGAGAATAGGCTATAGACTAGAACTGAACAGTAGGACCAATTAGAGTTCAAACATTAGGCTGAGAACATTATTATATATCATACTGTAATTACTCTATATTATATTTAACCCTTTCGTGCATGAATTATGAGAACCTTAACCAAGATTTTTTTTCCTGAATGTTTTTATTCCTCTTTAGGCATGAAAAAAACAATGTGATTGAATTTTTTTTTTTTTTTTTTTTTTTTTTATGAACCTATTTTTCATGGAGTTACAAAAATGTCCACTCAGCTGGACACCATGTTTTTAATTTTTGAAGCAAAAAAACCTGCATTTACTGTCATACTGTGTGAAAACTATGAAATAAATGTGTTTTTTTTTAATGTTGCTAATCTGATGTTTTCTCACATTTTAACAGACTATAATAGAAGTTATTACTCACTCAAATAATATGCAAAAAACAACAAAACACAACAACTTTAAAAAAAAAAAAAAACCCCAAACTGTTAATTACAGTCTAATAACAACTAGCAATTGATTTACACTCAAATATGTTTCTGCGGATCAGGGTTATCAAGAACAGGAATGTTACAGTAACGTTATGAATTGCAGTGTATTATGGCATGGTGCATAAGTATCCACTGTGTTGGTTGATATGCAAGTAAAACAACAAAATCTATGAATATACGAGAGAACAGCTGGAGAAGAACTGTCCGCTGGAGTGACCACTGTGCATGAAAGGGTTAATAATAATGTGTGTTTTAATTTAATAGCCCAATTAGCTCAGTGATAATAGCCTAATCATTTATTTCTCTTATTAGAACCTCTGATTATTGACATAATCTGTGTTTGATCCAGTTTTCCTTCACACCTCCATCTTTTGATGTCGTAGTTTGCCTATGCCGTTTTTTTTTTTTTTTTCTCAATTAGTCCACCGGTTCAAACTTTAAACATCATGGCATTATCAACTATACGAGAGTTTTCTTTCTATGTAAAGTACTTAAGGTACAAAAATGGACCATTTCTAAAGGGTACAGAAATGTCTCTGAAAAAAGTACACCCCCAGAGACAAGCATTTGGACCCTTTTAAGTACAAGCTGGTACCTGTGTTTATGAGAGTGTAGCTGTGGTTCCATGCCAAGGTTCTAATAGTTTTGGATTTTTCATTCTAGTTTAGTTTTATTTAGTTTTGACTTTTATTTCTCTAATTCAGTTCGCTTTAATACGTTTTTAGAGCAGGTTTGCTAGGTTTTATTAGTTTTCATTTTCTTGTAAATTCTTAGTTTTAGTTTAGTTGTAGTTTAGTTTTAGTTTAGTCGTCTCTTTTCTCTTCTTCTCTGTCGTCGTATTCAAATCAATCCCAGACAGGACTCTGCTGCTTTAGTCTCCATGTTTCCAGGTAGAGTGGGGACCAGAAGACGACTGGAAACCACAAGTGTCGTATGGTGCCGCTAGCTAAAATTGCGAGAGCAAAATAAATCATTTTCGAATCAGTCTGACATTAACCCTTTCATGCACACTGGTCACTACGGTGGACAGCTATTCTACAGCTGTTCTCTTGCATATTCATGGATTTTTTTTTTTTTTTTTTTTTTACACATATCTTAAGGTTTTAAGACACTACATATCTCTTCTGACATGAGTTGGTAACATTGTGTAGATCTGTCCTGAGCATAAACCCCCAGAATCATAAGCCCTCCCCATAGTTTTCACACAATTTATCAGTAAATACATGTTTCTGTGCATCAAAAATTAAACACATGGTATCCAGTTGAGTGGACATTTTTGCAACTTCATGAAAAAATAGGTTCATAAGATTTTTTTTTTTTTTTTTCATTATTGTTTTTTATGTATTATTTTTTAATTTTTTAAAATTATTTTTATTTTATTTATTCATTTTTATTTATTTTTCAGAAGAAAATTGTCAATCCCATTGTTTTTTTCATGCCTAAAGAGGAATAAAAACACTCAGGATAAAAATTTTGATTAAGGTTCTCTTAATTCATGCATGAAAGGGTTAACAAAGACAAAAATGAAGGGAACTTTATTAATTTTTTTATACGTTTTGTAAACACACAATACAGTTTCAGTTAGTTACCGTTTTTTCTTTTAATTATAGTTTTTATTTATTTCAGTTCACGAAAATGTTTTTACAATTCTAGTTTTCGTCATTTCGTAATAACCTGGTTCCATGTGGTCGGTTCCACTTTGCCCCCCCCCCCCCCCCCCAGCTGATGAAGTGCAAACAAGAAGCCAAATAAAAGGCCTGTTCGCCGTCTGCAGACACACACATACATGCACAAACACATGCAGAAGCACACGAGATAACAACACGGCCTCCGCGGGGGCGTGGGTGAGGATGGTGGGGGGGTGGGGGGGGCTGAGGGAGTTGAGGATCGAGGAGGGGTGGGGGGGTGTGGGGGGGAGTATAGCACCGGCCCACACAAAGGCAGCCCTGAAATAGCCCCCGTGCACAATGAGACCTGCCACTCTGTCTATGAGATAATGTCTAATTGAAAACACTGCAGCCATTGTGCTCCTGTCACCGGCTCTATTGTCCAGATAGCCCTCTCCCCCCCACCTCTCTTTTTCCATTGACGCGGCGCGATTGTTCCTCGCCATTGTGGCAACCCTACTCTCTCTCTCTCTTTCTCTGTCTCTCTATCTCCCCCCTCTCTCTGTATTGTTATAATTTCATTACTTATTTGTTTTTTGTTCCGCTTCTCCTTTCACTCCCCTGCAGACCTTTTGTTCACCATATTTAGGCACTTCATTGGGATCTGCTGCCAGTGTGTGTGTGTGTGTGTGTGTGTGTGTATCTTACTGAATGTCTGTGTATGAGCAGGTGTCGGTTTCACGATGAGATAAAAACAGGAAGCCAGATAAAATAGTTCTCGGAGATGAAATGCAGCCTCTGCAGGCATCACAGAGGGCCAGATTGGTTTGATCCGCAGCAGCTCTTGATTCCTGTAATATGAAACACGGCCCTGGTGTTTTGTTGTCCTCAGAGACGAGCGGTTATGAGGACAACGGCCATTGTCCTGAGTGAATTACAGGCTGTGCAGAAACAGGCTTTTGTTGACATTGCTGCCGCCTTCTCCTGTCCAGAAGCTACGGACAACCTATCACCTAATGACACACATATTTGGTTCATATGGCGGCTTGTAAAATCTGCGGTCTGTCGAGGCCAGTCGACTTAAAGTGACGCCCAGTAATGCACCTAAGACCTACGGGAGCTGATGCATGACAGTGACAGACCTGTTGCTGTGTGTTGAATGACATCGTCAGTATGAAGGTTCTCAACTTCTGAAGGTTCACTATCTTTAAATATTCCCTTCAGGGCACCAAGGTTGTACAATACAGAGAGTTCTTAAATAAACTACCTGGACCAGACGAACCTGATCTAAAGCTTATGGAGGACCAAGAGGATCTGTTTGTTAGCGACATCATATACCTTTAATCCATAAAGACCCAAAACGTCCACCATCGACCAAAAGCATCTACTGACGTAAACTGTTTAACACCTGTTGATCCTTTAATCCTATCAATACATGTAAATAATTGGTGTGAAATGCAGTTTGTCGTCTTTTCATGGTCATCAGATCTGACCCATTTGGACGTTCAGAGGCTCCGTAGTTACCATGGAAACACCGTCATCTTCTACAACACAGGTGTCAAGCTCCGGTCCTCAAGGGCCGGTATCCTGCATGTTTTAGATGTTTCCCTCTTCCAGCACATGTGATGGTCGTTATCAGGCTTCTGCAGAGTTGGATGATAGGCTTATCATTTGAATCAGGTGTGTTGGAAGAGGGAAACATCTAAAACATGCAGGATACCGGCCCTTGAGGATCTGAGTTTGACACCCCTGTTCTGCAACATTGATTCAGCAGTAAAACCCATGGAGTTGGATCAGTGACAGTGGATGGACACACTAGTATTCACATTCAGTTGTTGATATCTTTGTTGAAAAAGGTCACTTTTTTTAAATTTTTTTTATCAGTTTTCTCTGTTTCTGATGTAATAACCCTCAGCTTTAACCTGAGCTTTTATAAACATCTACATGATCAGTGAATTAAATATAGGAAAATATCTGATTTGCACTGGAAATAAGCAAAATACTTTTCTGTTTTGATGCAATAACCTTTGAATTTACTCTTTCATGAACATCTAAATTAAGTATAGTAAATTAAATAGAGGAAACTACATGATTTACAGTGGAAAATGCAAAATACTGAGCATAATATTATAATAAATGGAGATAAATCACTTAAAAAAGGTTAAATATAGAGGAAAAATTCATTTGGGAAGTGTCACCAAAGTAGCTCTGGCTCTTTGTGGGTTATTAATCCTATATTTATGTAGATCAGATCCTATTAAAGGTTGATGGTTGCTTTGAAACCCACACCTCTGCTTGGTCTTTACTTATAGCTCATCAATAATTTATTCCCAACCACCTTTAACTCATAAAGACCAAAACCATCCACTGATCTAAAATGTTTAATAACTTTTGAACCACTGATTCTATTTATAATTCAGGTAAAATACAGTTCTTCATCTTTTCATGGTCATCAGATATGACCCATTTGGACGTTCAGAGGCTCCGTAGTTACCATGGAAACACCATCATCTTCTACAGCATTGATTCAATAACAAAACCCATGGAGTTGGATCAATGACAGTGGTTGTAGACGCTTGTTTTATGTTCAGTTAATGCTATATTTTGTTGTAAAAAGTCACTTTTTCTTCAGTTTTCTCTGTTATGATATAATAACCTCTGAATTTACTCTGAGCTTTAATGAACATCTACATGATCAGTGAATTAAATATAGGGGAAAAATATATATGATTTACACTGAAAAAATGCAAAATACAGAGGATAATATTATTGTAAATAGTGATAAATCACATAAGTTTGACACAAATGTAGAACTGGTCACAAGTACGGTCTTGGTAAGGACGGTCTCAGAGAACAGACTCCTGAAGAACACAAGTCTATCTGGATTTGGAATGGCGGCGTACCGGTGAACTTTCCTCCCTGTCTCTGCTGTATTTACACCATACTGGGGGGGGGGGCATGGCTCAGATGGTAGAGTGGGTCGTCCAATAACCGAAGGGTTGGCGGTTCGAATCCCGCTCTGTCCATGTGCTGTTGTGTCCTTGGGCAAGACACTCCACCCTCCTTGCCTCCAGTGCTGCTACTCACACTGGTGTATGAATCTTTGGTGGTGGTCGTAGGCACGAATTGTCAGTCTGCCCCCCCAGGACAGCTGTGGATACAGATGTAGTTTACCTCCACCAGAGGGAGAATGTGAGAGCGAATTAAATCTAATCCATTATCAATATTCACCTGCTCCAGAACGTATTTCCCTCAAATCACCACAGTGTCATTCGATTTGATTTCAGTACTTTTTGTATATGTTTCAAAACTGTCATACATGTCGTCGGTTCAGCCGGGCACAGCCGCCCGGCTCCCGACCGAGCCGGAAGTCCCAGGGCCAGCCGGTGGGCTCACCACTGCTCGGCTCCCGGTCGAGCCAGCGGGCTAACGACTGCCTGGATCCCACCACCAAGCCGAGCCGGCACGAACTGCATCCTGGGAGCAATTTCCCAGCCAAGTCTACAGGAGTCACCAACCAGTGCATCCTTGGTTTAAAGTCGTCCATACACTGTGTGATTTTAGACAGGATTTCTCACTGGTGCGACTATTTGTGGGCTGGGTCCAGATGTGCCTCTGATGGTGTGTGATGTTTGGTGCAGTGTACACTGGGTAAAGAGAAGACATGAACACCTCACCACCACCTCACCACCAGCAATCGTGTGTTCACAAGGAAAACGCAGCTGTTTGAAATCCTGCTCGCTCCTCGTGAGGGTATCGCACTGTCAAAGCACTGCCACGAGCCCATGGGCCTCAGATTCTCACACTGTGCATGTACCAATACAATAATAGCTACTGTAGGGTAATTCTAAGCTAACAGTAGCTGGCTGTTGTCCTAGTGCAGTTTCTTGTTCATCTTCCCTCTAGTTCCCTTTGCTGTAGGACTGACAGCCCATACTGTCCACGTCTGGACAAACAACTCCTGCACCAAACACGTGGTCGTCTTTTCTTCTTTTTTGATTCCTCACAGATAATGGCACATATTACCAAAGCAGCTCGTTGGTTTTTGTTTAGCACTACCATTTGGTGACTCACGCTAATACACAATCGTCTATTCACTTTCGGATTCCTTGGTATTTTAATGTTGTATTTCCGGATCCAACACTGGAACGCGTGGTGCATCCTCTGGTGTATGGTCCTACAGTGTGGTGCATCCTCTGGTGTATGGTCGTACAGTGTGGTGCATCCTCTGGTGTATGGTCCTACAGTGTGGTGCATCCTCTGGTGTATGGTCCTACAGTGTGGTGCGTCCTCTGGTGTATGGTCCTACAGTGTGGTGCGTCCTCTGGTGTATGGTCCTACAGTGTGAGCAGTCAGGTCGCATACGAGCATTGGTCCGTACAGTGTGAGAACATGACTCGTGAGCCTGACTTTACCATTGATTCGCACATTTTGAGATGGAGCTGCGTACAATGATCGAAATAATCACACAGTGTATGGATGCCTTAAGCTAGCAGACAAGAACAACGTCCGGGTATTCTATGCATTCTTGGTTTATGCAAACTTGCAATTGGAACAGTACTTGGGCTGCGATTGATGACGTTTCACAAGAATGCAAGAACAGAAGAACAGACAAGAACACGTACTGAGAAATGGCTAATACTTCCCAATTCTTTAGACAAACTTGTTAGACCTTACCCCAAAGATGTTCCGCAACAAATATCGAGTCATTCTGACTGACCGTTATGAAGAACATTCTTGAAAAATTGTTTTGAGATGACGGATGCCAACTGACACCAATAGTCCATCGGACCCGTCGGACTGTTGGACTAAAAACTCCACTGATGTTCAAACCTGGTCGTTCAGTATATTCAGGTTCATCTGACCTCAGTTTATAGACACATAAAACCTAGACCTGACCAACTGAACCAAGCCCAGATCATAACACTGCCCCCACAGGCTTGTACTGTAGGCACTAGGCATGATGGGTAATCACTTCATCTTCATCTTCATCAGACCACATGACCTTTAGTCATTGACACACAGTCCAATTTTTATGCTCTCTATAAACTGATGGTGGTTTTGGGTCCATGTTACAATGCATTTCATATTTCATTATTGTCCATATCAAATTATAAAATACCCTGTTTTCTTAGGTGAGGTTGAACTTTATCCACAAAATAAAAAATTATCTTCGGTCTCACACAAAGAAAAAGGACCTACTTGAAAGAGTCACGAATATAATTAATATATTATAATAATAAAGAGTTAAAACAGACAATAAAACTCAAGAATTTGGGTTCAGTAACAAGCAATTATTCCAATTCAGCCCTTTTGTACCATAATTGAATTTTTTGTGAATCTTGGGTGAATCTTTTTGGATTATATGACAAAGGAATCCACGTGATAGTATGTTAAAGTAAAACCACTCATTACCCTGATTTTAAAAGGCAAAGAAAACACAAACCATCTGCCATTTGACATAAAACCCACAGAACCTTGAGACTGAAAAACACATCACAACAATTAAAGCAATAACAATTAATTCCTACGTCATAAAACAAGGTCATCTACAGTAACAATGTCAGTAGAAATGATTGTTCCGGAAAAACATGTCACATTTGTCATTTACTATCACACAGATACACATTTACTAGCAGCATATTTTAGTACTTTATAAAAACACTTCCAAAATGTCAACAATGCACTTTTGCGCAGTGAAAAGCAACAGAGGTTTGATGGATGACGAAAGGTAAACAGGAGTCGGTCTTTTGTTGTTAGTGTCACGACAGAGCAATACTACGACAACACGCTGCCGAATGCGAATACACATAAAGAAATACACAGGAACAGTAAAAACTCTGGTGTTCCTCCTGAACAATCACTTCCCTCAATGTATCCTCATGCAGTCACCCCCAATAATGTGCACTAAGCCTGTATAATGTGAATTATGTGCAAAAATTATGCAATAATTATCTGTTCATGCAATAACAATGCAATATTTATTCAATATTTATCAAACAAATGCTCTATTCTTACGGACCCGTTCACATATATACTCTGTTAATATAGTTTATATAGAGTTAATATTACGTTCTATTCATATGTTATGTCTATTTTTTTTTTTTAATTTCTACTTTAGTTTTACTCTTATTTGAATTTTTGTAAAATTTTATAGTCTATTTTTTATTTTACTTTTTCCATTCATTCTATTTGCTCTATTCTTTTTTTATGATGTATTGTTTTTGTTTGTTTGTTTTGTTAATGCTGCTGCACTGAGTGGAGTACTCATAATTTAACTGCACATACGATGACAATGAAGTCTATGCTGTTCTGTTTTATTTTCTATTCTATTCTATTCTATTCTATTCTATTCTATTCTATTCTATTCTATTCTATTCTGTTTTGTTTTGTTCTGTTTTGTTCTATTCTATTCTATTCTATTCTATTCTATTCTATTCTAGTCTAGTCTATTCTAGTCTATTCTATTCAAATCCAATCTATCCTGTTTTGTTCTATTCTATTCTATTCTATTCTATTCTATTCTATTCTATTCTATTCTATTCTGTTTTGTTTTGTTCTGTTTTGTTCTATTCTATTCTATTCTATTCTATTCAAATCCAATCTATCCTGTTTTGTTCTATTCTATTCTATTCTATTCTATTCTATTCTATTCTATTCTATTCTATTCTATTCTATTCTATTCTAGTCTATTCTATTCTATTCTGTTTTGTTTTGTTCTGTTTTGTTCTATTCTATTCTATTCTATTCTATTCAAATATGTTCTGTTTTGTTCTATTCTATTCTATTCTATTCTATTCTTTTCTTTTCTTTTCTTTTCTTTTCTATTCAAATATGTTCTGTTTTGTTCTATTCTATTCTATTCTATTCAAATCCAATCTATTCTGTTTTGTTCTATTCTATAATGTTTTATTCTATTCTTTCTATTCTATTTTATTCTATTCTATTGTGTTTTGTTCTCTTCTCTTCTATTCAGTTCTAGTCTATCCAGTTATATTCTATTCTATCCAGTTCTATTCTATTCTATTCTATTCTATGCTGTTCTATTCTATCCAATTCTATCCTATGCAGTTCTATTCTATTCTATTCTATTCTATTCTATTCTATTCTATTCTATTATGTTCAGTTCTAATCTCTGCAGTTCTATTCTGTGCAGTTCTATTCTATGCAGTTCTATTCTATGCAGTTCTAATCTCTGCAGTTCTATTCTATGCAGTTCTAATCTCTGCAGTTCTATTCTGTGCAGTTCTAATCTCTGCAGTTCTATTATATGCAGTTCTAATCTCTGCAGTTCTATTCTGTGCAGTTCTAATCTCTGCAGTTCTATTTTGTGCAGTTCTAATCTCTGCAGTTCTATTCCGTGCAGTTCTACTCTATGCAGTTCTATTCTGTGCAGTTCTATTCTATGCAGTTCTATTCTATGCAGTTCTAATCTCTGCAGTTCTATTCTATGCAGTTCTAATCTCTGCAGTTCTATTCTGTGCAGTTCTAATCTCTGCAGTTCTACTCTATGCAGTCCTAATCTCTGCAGTTCTATTCTGTGCTGTTCTAATCTCTGCAGTTCTATTCTGTGCAGTTCTAATCTCTGCAGTTATATTCTCTGCAGTTCTATTCTATGCAGTTCTATTCTGTGCAGTTCTAATCTCTGCAGTTCTATTCTGTGCAGTTCTAATCTCTGCAGTTCTATTCTGTGCAGTTCTAATCTCTGCAGTTCTAATCTCTGCAGTTCTATTCTGTGCAGTTCTATTCTATGCAGTTCTATTCTGTGCAGTTCTAATCTCTGCAATTCTATTCTGTGCAGTTCTAATCTCTGCAGTTCTATTCTCTGCAGTTCTATTCTATGCAGTTCTTATCTCTGCAGTTCTATTCTGTGCAGTTCTACTCTATGCAGTTCTATTCTATGCAGTTCTAATCTCTGCAGTTCTATTCTGTGCAGTTCTAATCTCTGCAGTTCTATTCTATGCAGTTCTAATCTCTGCAGTTCTATTCTGTGCAGTTCTAATCTCTGCAGTTCTATTCTATGCAGTTCTATTCTGTGCAGTTCTAATCTCTGCAGTTCTATTCTGTGCAGTTCTAATCTCTGCAGTTCTATTCTATGCAGTTCTAATCTCTGCAGTTCTATTCTGTGCAGTTCTACTCTATGCAGTTCTATTCTATGCAGTTCTAATCTCTGCAGTTCTATTCTGTGCAGTTCTACTCTATGCAGTTCTATTCTATGCTGTTCTAATCTCTGCAGTTCTATTCTGTGCAGTTCTAATCTCTGCAGTTCTATTCTCTGCAGTTCTATTCTATGCAGTTCTAATCTCTCCAGTTCTATTCTGTGCAGTTCTACTCTATGCAGTTCTATTCTATGCAGTTCTAATCTCTGCAGTTCTATTCTGTGCAGTTCTAATCTCTGCAGTTCTATTCTGTGCAGTTCTATTCTATGCAGTTCTATTCTGTGCAGTTCTAATCTCTGCAGTTCTATTCTGTGCAGTTCTATTCTATGCAGTTCTCTTCTATGCAGTTCTATTCTGTGCAGTTCTACTCTATGCAGTTCTATTCTATGCAGTTCTAATGTCTGCAGTTCTATTCTGTGCAGTTCTATTCTATTCAGTTCTATTCTGTGCAGTTCTATTCTGTGCAGTTCTATGCTCTGCAGTTCTATTCTATGCAGTTCTAATCTCTGCAGTTCTATTCTGTGCAGTTCTAATCTCTGCAGTTCTATTCTGTGCAGTTCTATTCTATTCAGTTCTATTCTGTGCAGTTCTATTCTGTGCAGTTCTATTCTATGCAGTTCTATTCTGTGCAGTTCTATTCTATTCAGTTCTATTCTGTGCAGTTCTATTCTGTGCAGTTCTATTCTCTGCAGTTCTATTCTATGCAGTTCTAATCTCTGCAGTTCTATTCTGTGCAGTTCTATTCTATGCAGTTCTATTCTGTGCAGTTCTAATCTCTGCAGTTCTATTCTATGCAGTTCTAATCTCTGCAGTTCTATTCTGTGCAGTTCTAATCTCTGCAGTTCTATTCTATGCAGTTCTATTCTATGCAGTTCTAATCTCTGCAGTTCTATTCTGTGCAGTTCTAATCTCTGCAGTTCTATTCTGTGCAGTTCTAATCTCTGCAGTTCTATTCTGTGCAGTTCTACTCTATGCAGTTCTATTCAATGCACTTCTATTCTATGCAGTTCTAATCTCTGCAGTTCTATTCTGTCCAGTTCTAATCTCTGCAGTTCTATTCTGTGCAGTTCTATTCTATGCAGTTCTATTCTGTGCAGTTCTAATCTATGCAGTTCTATTCTATGCAGTTCTAATCTCTGCAGTTCTATTCTGTGCAGTTCTAATCTCTGCAGTTCTATTCTGTGCAGTTCTATTCTATGCAGTTCTATTCTGTGCAGTTCTAATCTCTGCAGTTCTATTCTGTGCAGTTCTAATCTCTGCAGTTCTATTCTATGCAGTTCTAATCTCTGCAGTTCTATTCTGTGCAGTTCTACTCTATGCAGTTCTATTCTATGCAGTTCTAATCTCTGCAGTTCTATTCTGTGCAGTTCTACTCTATGCAGTTCTATTCTATGCTGTTCTAATCTCTGCAGTTCTATTCTGTGCAGTTCTAATCTCTGCAGTTCTATTCTATGCAGTTCTAATCTATGCAGTTCTATTCTATGCAGTTCTAATCTCTGCAGTTCTATTCTGTGCAGTTCTAATCTCTGCAGTTCTATTCTGTGCAGTTCTATTCTATGCAGTTCTATTCTGTGCAGTTCTAATCTCTGCAGTTCTATTCTGTGCAGTTCTAATCTCTGCAGTTCTATTCTCTGCAGTTCTATTCTATGCAGTTCTAATATCTGCAGTTCTATTCTGTGCAGTTCTACTCTATGCAGTTCTATTCTATGCAGTTCTAATCTCTGCAGTTCTATTCTGTGCAGTTCTAATCTCTGCAGTTCTATTCTGTGCAGTTCTATTCTATGCAGTTCTATTCTGTGCAGTTCTAATCTCTGCAGTTCTATTCTATGCAGTTCTAATCTCTGCAGTTCTATTCTGTGCAGTTCTAATCTCTGCAGTTCTATTCTGTGCAGTTCTATTCTATGCAGTTCTCTTCTATGCAGTTCTATTCTGTGCAGTTCTACTCTATGCAGTTCTATTCTATGCAGTTCTAATTTCTGCAGTTCATTCTGTGCAGTTCTATTCTATTCAGTTCTATTCTGTGCAGTTCTATTCTGTGCTTCTATGCTCTGCAGTTCTATTCTAAGCAGTTCTAATCTCTGCAGTTCTATTCTGTGCAGTTCTAATCTCTGCAGTTCTATTCTGTGCAGTTATATTCTATGCAGTTCTCTTCTATGCAGTTCTATTCTGTGCAGTTCTATTCTATTCAGTTCTATTCTGTGCAGTTCTATTCTATGCAGTTCTATTCTGTGCAGTTCTATTCTATTCAGTTCTATTCTGTGCAGTTCTATTCTATGCAGTTCTAATCTCTGCAGTTCTATTCTGTGCAGTTCTAATCTCTGCAGTTCTATTCTGTGCAGTTCTATTCTGTGCAGTTCTATTCTATGCAGTTCTCTTCTATGCAGTTCTATTCTATGCAGTTCTCTTCTATGCAGTTCTATTCTGTGCAGTTCTATTCTATGCAGTTCTCTTCTGTGCAGTTCTCTTCTATGCAGTTCTATTCTGTGCAGTTCTCTTCTGTGCAGTTCTCTTCTGTGCAGTTCTATTCTGTGCAGTTCTAATCTCTGCAGTTCTATTCTATGCAGTTCTAATCTCTGCAGTTCTAATCTCTGCAGTTCTATTCTGTGCAGTTCTAATCTCTGCAGTTCTATTCTGTGCAGTTCTAATCTCTGCAGTTCTATTCTATGCAGTTCTATTCTATGCAGTTCTCTTCTGTGCAGTTCTCTTCTGTGCAGTTCTCTTCTATGCAGTTCTCTTCTGTGCAGTTCTCTTCTATGCAGTTCTCTTCTGTGCAGTTCTCTTCTGTGCAGTTCTATTCTGTGCAGTTCTATTCTGTGCAGTTCTCTTCTCCTGCTGTCTGTGAACAGGTTCCTCCTTTCCTTCATTCTTCTCAGTCCTGTCATCCCTGTCTAAAGTCCTTCTGTCTTCCTCAGACGTGTGTGTGTTCTTCTGCCACAGTCATCTGAACAAACACCAACAGCGAACACACACACACACACACACACACACACACACACACACACACACACACGAGCGTTTGTTCTTCTGCTTCTTTTCCACGTGGAACGCTGACTTATGTACTTCCTGTTGTTCTCTAACCAGTCGGGCCACAAATGTCATATTGATTAAAAGAACAGCTTTGAACAAAGATAATTATCACCTCTCTGTTAAACTTTTCTCCTGCCAGCGAATCGTCCAGTCCACTTCAGAGTCCCCGCAGACGTGTGCGTGTTCCCCCTGTGCAGTGATGAGAAGACACTGGACCCTCACCACCACCCAGTCTGAACAAACACCACCCATACAGCTGAAAAAGAGAATTTAGTGGAGACATGACAGCACTTATCACAGCTCTGGGTTTCTGTTTTTGGCTAAAACTGTGTTTTTTTAATGATTTAACAGTGGTTCTTAAATACAAGAATACATTCTGATATTTGAATCCAGCGAGTGAGCTTTGTTTTCACACAAGTGTTTTGTAGTTTGATGTGGAAGTGAGGAATAATACAGTTTAGAATGGCATAAAATATACTCTAGATAGATAGATAGATAGATAGATAGATAGATAGATAGATAGATAGATAGATAGATAGATAGATAGATAGATAGATAGATAGATAGATAGATAGATTAAAACTGATTAAAAACAGTTTACAAAAGAGAGAATAAAGTTGCCAAAAAAGGACAAACAAGATAAAAAAAAAAAAAAAAAAAAAAGCAGCAACGTTAATGAAAAATGAACAAAATGAGACAAAAACTGAACAAAATAGGCAACAAAACAGAGAAAAATGAACCCAAATCAGTAGCACAATGAACAAACTGGTAAAATTAACATTTTGTTGCTATAGATAGATAGATAATGGGGGAAAAAATGCTAGAATAATTAATAAAAGTTAACAAAATAAGAAAATAATGTGACTGAAATAAACAAACGTAATCATCAAAATGTGTAAAGACAACAAATAAACAGCAAAATGAGTGAAACATTAACAAAATAAGACAAAATTAATTTAAAAATGAACAAAAAAGGCAAGAAAATGGACAAAAAAGAGATAGATAGATAGATAGATAGATAGATAGATAGATAGATAGATAGATAGATAGATAGATAGATAGATAGATAGATAGATAGATAGATAGATAGATAGATAGATAGATAGATAGATAGATAGATAGATAGATAGATAGATTAAAAAAGTTCACAAAATAAAGAATAAAGTTGCCAAAAATGGACAAACGCAAGCATCAAAATGAGTAAAGACACAAAAATAAGCAGCAAAGTTAGTGAAAAATGAACAAAATGAGACAAAACTGAAGAAAATAGGAAAGAAAATGGAGAAAAATGAACCCAAATCAGTAGCACAATGAACAAACTGGTAAAATTAACATTTTGTTGCTATAGATAGATAGATAATGGGGGGAAAAAATGCTAGAATAATTAATACAAGTTAACAAAATAAGAAAAAAATGTGACTGAAATAAACAAATGTAATCATCAAAATTAGTAAATTCAACAAATAAGCAGCAAAATGAGTGAAAAAATAACAAAATGAGACAAAATTGATTGAAAAATGAACAAAATAGGCAAGAAAATGGACAAAAAGACATAGATAGATAGATAGATAGATAGATAGATAGATAGATAGATAGATAGATAGATAGATAGATAGATAGATAGATAGATAGATTAAAACTGATTAAAAACAGTTTACAAAAGAGAGAATAAAGTTGCCAAAAAAGGACAAACAAGATAAAAAAAAAAAAAAAAGCAGCAACGTTAATGAAAAATGAACAAAATGAGACAAAAACTGAACAAAATAGGCAAGAAAACAGAGAAAAATGAACACAAATCAGTAGCACAATGAACAAACTGGTAAAATTAACATTTTGTTGCTATAGATAGATAGATAATGGGGGGAAAATGCTAGAATAATTAATAAAAGTTAACAAAATAAGAAAACAATGTGACTGAAATAAACAAACGTAATCATCAAAATGTGTAAAGACAACAAATAAACAGCAAAATGAGTGAAAGATGAACAAAATAAGACAAAATTAATTTAAAAATGAACAAAAAAGGCAAGAAAATGGACAAAAAAGAGATAGATAGATAGATAGATAGATAGATAGATAGATAGATAGATAGATAGATAGATAGATAGATAGATAGATAGATAGATAGATAGATAGATAGATAGATAGATAGATAGATAGATAGATAGATAGATAGATAGATAGATAGATAGATTAAAAAAGTTCACAAAATAAAGAATAAAGTTGCCAAAAATGGACAAACGTAAGCATCAAAATGAGTAAAGACACAAAAATAAGCAGCAAAGTTAGTGAAAAATGAACAAAATGAGACAAAACTGAAGAAAATAGGAAAGAAAATGGAGAAAAATGAACCCAAATCAGTAGCACAATGAACAAACTGGTAAAATTAACATTTTGTTGCTATAGATAGATAGATAATGAGTGAAAAAATGCTAGAATAATTAATAAAAGTTAACAAAATAAGAAAACAATGTGACCGAAATAAACAAATGTAATCATCAAAATGTGTGAAGACAACAAATAAGCAACAAAATTTGTGAAAAATTTTAAAAATGAGACAAAATTAATTTAAAAATGAACAAATAATCAAGAAAATGGACAAAAAAATAGATAGATAGATAGATAGATAGATAGATAGATAGATAGATAGATAGATAGATAGATAGATAGATAGATAGATAGATAGATAGATAGATAGATAGATAGATATCTGAAAAAAAAATCCCAAAAATTAAAAAATATCCATAACTTTTTATTTGTCATGTATATTTGCTAAAAAAAAAAAAAATGTCACTTTTTCCTCAGTTTTCTGTGTTTTTTATGTAAAAACCATCAACTTTTATGAACTAATCGTATTAATTAGTAAATTAAATGTAGGACAATACCTGACTGTCGCTGAAGAAACACAAAATACAGAAGATAATATTATAATAAATGGTGATAAGTTACTAAAAGAACGTTAAATATAGAGAAAAATTCATTTGGGAACTGCCACCAAAGCACCACTGGGTCCTTATGGGTTAATTGTGTTTTGTTTTAAGGCAGGATATTGTTTAGTTTACCTGCTGAAAGTGGATATTTAAAGGTTGGAAATCCAATCCAATAAGTAAAAAAAAACAACT
Source organism: Sphaeramia orbicularis (assembly GCF_902148855.1). NCBI lineage: Eukaryota > Metazoa > Chordata > Actinopteri > Kurtiformes > Apogonidae > Sphaeramia > Sphaeramia orbicularis. Next base: position 2,735,952 of record NC_043961.1, on the reverse strand, counting down.
CTGTATAACTGACAAAAATCATTTTTTGTGCTTCTATACGCTTGTATGTGTAAAAATATGGATTAGTGCAGCTTTAATAAACGTCCATAATTCTACTTTGCTGAAACTGTCATTAATTATTAAATTACTACATGAAATATCAGTGTTTGTTTCACATAGTTTGTACAATGCATTAACCCTTTCATGCACACTGGTCACTACAGTGGACAGCTCTTCTACAGCTGTTCTCTTGTATATTCATGGATTTTTTTGTTTTTTTTACACATATCTTTATTAAAGTTTTAAGACACTACATATCTTTTCTGACATGAGTTGGTAACATTGTGTAGATCTGTCCTGAGGATAAACCCCCAGAATCATAAGCCCTCCCCATAGTTTTCACACAATTTATCAGTAAATACATGTTTCTGCGTCAAAAATTAAACACATGGTATCCAGCTGAGTGGATATTTTTGCAACTTCATGAAAAATAGGTTCATAAGAATTTTTTTTTTTTTTCATTATTGTTTTTTATGTATTTTTTTTATTATCATTTTTATTTATTTACAGGGTGGGGAAGCAAAATGTACAGTGTTTTGAGGCAGGGATTGAAAGACAGTGTATGACCAATTAGTTTACTGAAAGTCATGAGAATTTATTTGCCACAAGAAAATGTCCATAATAGAAAATGTTTTTATTCTATGTGTCCTCCTTCTTTCTCAATAACTGCCTTCACACGCTTCCTGAAACTTGCACAAGTGTTCCTCAAATATTGGGGTGACAACTTCTCCCATTCTTCTTTAATAGTATCTTCCAGACTTTCTGGTAATAGTTTTGCTCATAGTCATTCTCTTCTTTCCATTATAAACAGTCTTTATGGACACTCCAACTATTTTGGAAATCTCCTTTGGTGTGACAAGTGCATTCAGCAAATCACACACTCTTTGACGTTTGCTTTCCTGATTACTCATATGGGCAAAAGTTTGTGAAAAGGTATGGATAATAGTGTTAGGTATGATTATGACATCAGTATATGTTTGGGTTCAAAACAACTGACGTAGTGTCTGCTGAGAAATAACAACTAAATGTTCAGTGTACATTTTGCTTCCCCACCCTGCATGTATTTATGTTTTGGTTTTTTTGGTTTTTTTCAGAAGAGAATTTTCAATCGCATTGTTGTTTTCATGCCAAAAGACGAATAAAAACACTCAGGAAAAAAATGTGATTAAAGTTCTCATAATTCGTACATGAAAGGGTTAAATATTTACACAAAGGTAAGTTCATTGTGGCATAAAGCTGTTGTGTTGTGGAGCATATGCTGTGGTCAGTCAGATTATATTCTGTTGTTTATTAGCTCTGTCATGTTTCCAGAACGTGGCTGAAAACAGCCTCATGTCTGCAGTGACGCCGGACTTCTTCCTCTCTTGCACTGAACTGTTCATCCAAACTTTATTTATCTCAGAATATGTTGAGGTAGAGGCCTCATTTCCAATAAAGCAGCACAATACAAACTGATGGAGATAAAAACAATAAAAAGGCAATTCAGTAAACAATAAAAGCTCCAGAATAATTTAACAAATCGCAAACAAGAAACAGGGATGAAACAATGGAGCTAAAGAAACAATGCCAGGCAATTCAGCCAAACAATAAAACCATAAGGAATAATTGAAGCAATTAAAATATGGACAAGTGGAACAGCTGGAACGAGAAAACAAGCAAAAGTAAAATACGATGAAATTAAACATTTAAATTGTCCTGGAGATAAAAAAAAAAAAACTACAACTGGTAAACAGTTGGACACCAGGGTTTGGAAGAAAGGATAGATTCATGTGGAGGAGCAGGAAGAGGGACACTGGAGGAGACACTACTGAGGCCTTCTGCCTCCTCCTACTCCTCTTCCTCCTCCTCCTCCTCCTCTCCCTCCTCTCCTCCTCCTCCTCCTCTCCCTCCTCTCCTCCTCCTCCTCCTCCTCTCCTCTTCCTCCTCCTCCTCTTCCTCCTCTCCCTCCTCCTCCTCCTCCTCCTCCTCCCTCTCTCCTCCCTCTCCCTCCTCCTCCTCCTCCTCTTCCTCCTCTCCCTCCTCTACCTCCTCCTCCTCCTCCTCTCTTCCTCCTCTTCCTCTTCCTCTTCCTCTTCCTCCTCCTCTTCTCCTCCTCCTCCTCTTCCTCCTCCTCTCCCTCCTCTCCCTCCTCCTCCTCCTCCTCTCTTCCTCCTCTTCCTCTTCCTCTTCCTCCTCTCTTCTCCTCCTCCTCCTCTCCTCCTCTCCTCCTCCTCTTCCTCTCCCTCCTCTCCCTCTCTCCTCCTCCTCCTCCTCCTCCTCCTCCCTCTCCTCTCCTCCTCCTCCTCTCCCTCCTCTCCCTCCTCCTCCCTCCTTCTTCCTCCTCTTCCTCTCCTCCTCCTCCTCCTCCCTCCCCTCCTCCTCTCTTCCTCCTCCTCCTCCTCCTCTCCCCCCTCCTCCTCCTCCCCTCCTCTCCTCTCCCTCTCCTCTCCCTCCTCCTCCTCCTCCTCTTCCTCCTCCCCTCCCTCCCTCCTCCTCCTCCTCCTCTTCCCCTCCCTTCCTCTTCCTCTTCCTCCTCCCTCCCCTCCTCCCTCCTTGCCTCCTCCTCTCCCTCCTCTTCTCCCTCCTCTCCTCTTCCGCGCCTCTCCTCCTCCTCTCTCCCCTCCCCTCCTCCTCCTCTCCCCCTCCCTCCTCCTCCTCCTCCTCCTCCTCCCTCCTCTTCCTCTCCTCCTCCTCTTCCTCCTCCTCCTCCTCCTTCCTCCTCTCCTCCTCCTCTTCCTCTCCCTCCTCCCCCCTCCTCCTCCTCCTCTCTCCTCCTCCCCTCCGCCCTCCCCTCCTCCCTCTCTCCCTCCCTCCCTCCTCCTCCTCCTTCCTCCTCTTCCTCTCCTCCTCCCCTCCCTCCCCCTCTCCCCTCCTCCTCCCCCTCCTCCTCCCCTCCCTCCCTCCTCTCCTCCTCTTCCTCCTCCTCCTCTCCTCCTCCTCCTCTCCTCCTCCGCTCCTCTTCCCTCCCTCCTCTCCTCCTCCTCCTCCTCCTCCCTCCTCCCCTCCTCCCTCCCCTCCTCTCCTCCTCCTCCTCCTCCTCCCCTCTCCCCCCCCCTCCCCTCCCTCCCCTCCTCCTCCTCCCTCCCTCCTCCTCTCCCCCTCGCTCCTCTCCTCTCCTCTCCCCCGCCTCTTCCTCTCCCTCCTCTCCTCTCCTCCTCCTCTTCTCCTCTCCCTCCTCCTCTTCCTCTCCCCCTCCCTCCCTCCTCCTCTTCTCCTCCTCTTCTCCTCCTCCCCTCCTCCTCCTCTCCTCCCCTCCTCTCCTCCTCCTCCTCCTCGCCTCCTCTCCCCTCCTCCCTCCCTCCCCTCCTCCTCTCCTCCTCCTCCTCCTCCTCCTCCTCTCCCTCCTCCTCTTCCTCTCCCTCCTCTCCTCTCCTCCTCCTCTTCTCCTCCTCTTCTCCTCCTCCTCCTCCTCCTCCTCTCCCTCCCCTCCCTCCTCCCTCCTCCTCCTCTCCTCCTTCTCCTCTCCTCTCCTCCTCCCCCTCCTCCTCCTCCTCTCCTCTCCCCCTCCTCCTCCTCCTCCTCCTCCTCCTCCTCCTCTCCCTCCTCCTCCCTCTCCCTCCTCTCCTCCCTCCTCCTCTCCTCCTCTCCTCCTCCCCTTCCTCTCCCTCCTCTCCTCCCTCCTCCGCTTCTCCTCCCTCCTCCTCTCCCTCCTCCCCTCCTCCTCCCTCCTCCTCCTCTTCCTCCCCCCTTTCCCTCCCTCCTCTCCGCTTCCTCCTCCTCCCTCCTCCTCCTCTCCTCCTCCTCCTCCTCCGCCCTCCCTCCTCCTCCTCCCCCCGCTCCTCTCCCCTCCTCTTCTCCTCCCCTCCTCCTCCTCCTCCCCCCCTCTCCTCCCCCCTCTCCTCCCCTCCCCCTCTCTCCCCCTCCCCCCTCCCCTCCTCTCCGCTCCCCTCCTCTCCCCTCCTCCTCCTCCTCTTCCTCCTCCCCTCCTCCTCCTCCTCCTCTTCCTCCTCCCTCCTCTCCTCCTCCTCCTCCTCCTCCTCCTCCTCCTCCTCCTCCTCCTCTCCTCCTCCTCCTCCTCCTCCTCCTCCTCCTCCTCCTCCTCTCCTCCTCCTCCTCTCCTCTCCCTCCTCTCCTCCTCCTCCTCCTCCTCCTCCTCCTCCTCCTCCTCCTCTCCTCCTCCCCCCCCCCAGTGCCTGTGCTGGCTGACCTCTTCCACTCCTGGAGCAGCTTTGGTCCACATGTTCATCAGATCCCCAGTGTTACAGCCAAACAACCTCACAATGAAAAATGCCTCCACATTTCCTCGTTTTCACAAACACCGTTTGAAACAAAAAGCCCTTATCGGACCTGCGTATTATTCACCGTGTTAATTGGAGGGAAAATAAATGTATTGTGCATCTCGACGGTGCTGTTAAAACAAGATAAGAACCACATGAGCAAGTCCGAGGCAGTGGCTATTGAATGAATTGTTTAATAGAGAAAGTGTGAACAAGTTGGAAACTGTTTTTGTCCTCCTCTCTGCTGTGCACAGGCCTGGGGTGGCCCATGTGACCCACCTGGTAATCCCCATGTCACAGATATGCATTACTGAATAAACAAACCCCAAAACGAAACTAAACATGTCTGAAAAACCGACAAGTGGAGACATGGATGTAAGGCAGTTATCCCAAAGCCCCAGAAATTTGGCCTAAAATAATGTAACTGCATAAGTGGTGTTAAAGTGGACTAGGTCACATAGTCTGACCAACAGTTCAGTTCAAAATTAGCAAATAGACCAAATGTTGGTCTGTTGAGCTGGATCAGTTTGAGGGATGAAACCCACTGAGCTAATGTCAGTTTTGGGACATTTTTGGCTGGATTGTGGGGCTTTTCTGGGGCAATTATGGCTATATTTTGGAAGTCCACAATTAGTTTTGGGTGAATTTTGGCCTCTCTTTGGGTCAGTTTTGGCTACTTTTTGGCTAAATTGTGGGGATTTGGGGTCAAGTATGGCTATAGTTTGGAGGTCCACAGTTTTGGGTGAATTTTGGCCTCCTTTTTGGTTTGATTTTGGCTCACCTAATAAGGGCCATTTAGGGCCCATACATCCACCCAGAGCCTTGCCAAAATGCCATGCCAGTTTTGGGCCAGATTTAAGCCATAATGATTTTGCTACCTGGGTTACTGAAAACACTGACCACCCAAACAGCAGTAAAGTGTTTCAGCTACTTGATAAATTTCAACACAAACATGTAAATCTGCATTTTGGACCTCTGTTGACCCCTGATGACCCCTTCTGGGTGGTGGCCCCTGAACACAACTACTCTTTCAGACCAATGAGGTGTAAAACTGGACCAGCAAGGAGATGCCTTGGATTTTAACACCTATGTTTCAGGCAATTTAAAACATTTAAGTCATTCATGTATTAAAAAGTGATAATGAAAAGAGCCATTTCTAATCTTTTACAGAGTTATAGGTGTCCTTTAAGACAGTTTTTGTTACTGTGTTCATGATGAAATGCTATATTTTCTGCATTATGTCGGTATCATGATCCCATTTACACTTATAATATGCCTTAGTATCGATAGACATTATCTAGCAGCTAAATGCTAACAGCCTAATCATGTTTAATTGAAACCCATAATCATCAATTTATTTTAAACTGATTTCTAATAATTTTTGAATTCTATTATGCACAAGACCATAAATGACATATAGGTAAATTAAAGATAAGATAAGATAAGATAAGATTATCTTTTATTATTCCCATGAAGGGCAAATTTGCAGTGTTATGGCTGAATAGGAGAGTAAGAAATATAAAAAGCATGAAAAATACAAAACTATATAAAGGAATACATAAAGTACCATTCAGTGGATATACAATAGTATTTTAGCCTTGGAGACATTATTGTGTTTCAAATAGTAAAATGAACACTACTGCAGATACAGGATGGCAAACTGGTCAGAGGAACGTGAAAAGGTTGTATTTCTTTCCTTTATAAAGAAAATGTGTTTAATTCTCTGAATGTATTAAACCTTGGGCCACAAAGGACCTCACGTCTTTGTTCACTGTTGTTCCTGACAAGTTCAGACACCTTGTATTATTAATAAAGTGAAAGCTTTGATAGAGTTAACAAAAACTTTGTCTAAAAAAAAAAAAAAAAAATCCTTTTTTACACTTTGATTTCATAACAGTTTTTGAGTTATTGTACAAATTTCCATAACTCATGCAAAAGTAACACATAGAAATCCACAGAGTTGTTCTCACAAGGTTATCAGATCAGATCGTGTTAAAGAAGTGTGCTAAGTGTAAACTGAGCAAATGCATGCAAATATGGGTGTGTGCTGTGAGCTGTTACAGCCTACAGCCACAAACCATAACCTGGTTTCACAGCGATGCGAATGGAAAACAGTCCGTATAAATTAAAGCACAAACAAGATTACACATGATTCTATAATTGACTTCATAGATTATAGGCTGAAGTAATAGTAACAGGTCACTCCACCCTGTACAGAACAAGCTTTGTTTGCTCTCAATAGAGCAATAAACATGTCAGTAATCTTTGTTGAAGGTGTCGCTGACTGCTATCACCTCCTGGAGCGATAGCATCGGCCCGACCAAGCAGCAGCAGAAATACTGAGAGGATGAATAGGTGGTCGGAGGTCACACACAGGCTGACCTCATGTTTTAGCGCACAAGCATTTGAAGGCTCACACCTGTAGTTTTGTATTTTATCTGCCCGTACATACAGACAAGTGACAAATGTATTAGTTTTCTGAATCCTCTAGACCACAGGTGTCAAACATAAGGCCCAGGGGCCAAATCCGGCCCGCCAAAGGGTCCAATCTGGCCCGTAGGATGAAATACACTGAAAATATTAACAATCATTTTAATTCAGGTTCCACATACAGAACAATTAGATCTCAGTTGGGTCAGACCAGTAATATATTATCATAGTAACCTATAAATAAGGAAAACAGCAGATTTTATCTTTGTTTTAGTATAAAAAAAAGTTAAATTACATGAAAATGTTTATATTAAGAAATTATCCTTTTACAAAAATGTGAATAACCTGAACAAATGTGAAAAACCTGAAACGTCTTAAGAGAAGCGCATGCAATTTTACCAATATTCTGCCTGTTACTAAATGTTTTGTGTATTTGTAATGATAATGTAAGTTGTAATGCACTTGTGTAAATGAAAAACTGATAAACTGAGGCAGAATATTGGTAAAATTGCACTTGTTTTTCTTAAGACATTTCAGGTTGTTCATGTAATTCAGATTTTTAAGGAAACGTTGTAGATGTAAACATTATCCTAATGTAATTTTACTTTTTTCACTGTTATTATTTTACTGGTGCGGCCCACTGGAGATCATATTGGGCTGAATGTGGAACTGAACTAAAATGAGGTCGACACCCCTGCTCTACTGTAGACAGTTGCGGTGCCTTTCCCAGGACATGAAACACCTTATTCTGTTTTCTTATCATTCCAGACTCTACCTGCTCACGACAGCAAAAAAACAAGTCACTTTAGTTTTGTTTTGGAAGAAACAATGATAGTTTATTTCTTGCCACTCATACTTGAACAGTGTTGGGAATAACACATTACAAAAGTAATGCATTACTGTAACAGATTACTTTTTGCTGTAACACAGTAGTGTACAGCATTACTAATCAATTTTCAGTAATACTCTACTCAATAGCGCTTGCGTTACAACACATTTTTTGCTCATAATTTATGTTTGTCACATTGCACTTTGGATGTGGGCTGATGTCTGTGGTAAGCTGCAGATGAATTGCCCGTATGTGAAAAATAAAGTTTTCTGAATCTGTATCTGAATAATTTAATTGCTCAAATGACAAAAAAAAAAACATACAGTGAGACTGTGAGACCATAAGGCACAGGTGTCAAACATGCAGCCCGGGGGCCAAAACCGGCCCACCAAAGGTTCCAGTCCGGCCCATGGGGTAAATTTGCAAAGTGCAAATTAGGACATCAAACTAAAAAATAATATCAATAATATATAAATAATGACAGCACCATTTTTTTCTCTTTGACTTAGTGCAAAAAACATTAAATTATGAAAATGTTTATATTAACAAACTATCCTTTAACAATAAAATGGGAATAACCTAAAATGTCTTAAGTAAATTAAGTGCAATTTTAACAATATTCTGCCTGTTACTGAATGCTTTATGCCTTTGTAAAATCAGATCTGTAATGCATATTGTACTTATATTTCTTGACAAATTTGATTTTTTTCAGGTTATTCACATCCTTTTTGTTTGGATAGTTTGTAAATGTAATTAGAAAAGCACTCGGAGCCCAGACCTCCACCAAGGTAGATCAGTGAAAATTCAAGTAAATTTGAAATGAATCTGACCAGTGCCTGGTGGACCGCTCTCGCTAAAAGTTCAAAGGTCCTTCATGTAGTTAACGACGGTCCAACCCAAACAAACACCAGTTGTGTTTCAGTGTTTGTGCACTGGTGCATTGTAACATTCATACTACTAGGGCTGCTCAATTATAGGAAAAAAAAAAAAAAAAAAATCACGATTATTTTAGCAATAATTGAAATCACGATTGAGGACGACACGGTGGTGCAGTGGTTAGCACTCGTGCCTCACAGCAAGAAGGTCCTGGGTTCGATTCCAACACCAGTTGACTGGGGGTGGGACCTTTCTGTGTGGAGTTTGCATGTTCTCCCCGTGTCTGCGTGGGTTCTCTCCGGGTACTCCGGCTTCCTCCCACCATCCAAAGACATGCACTGATAGGTTAATTGGTTAATCTAAATTGCCCACAGGTGTGAATGTGAGAGTGATTGTTTGTCTCTATATGTCAGCCCTGCGATGAACTGGCAACTTGTCCAGGGCGTACCCCGCCTTCACCCCTATGTAGCTGGGATAGGCTCCAAGCGACCCCCGTGACCCTGGTGAGGATAAAGCGGGTTCAGAAAATGAATGAATGAAATCACGATTATTAAAAATGATTATTTGTTAACCTTAAAGTTGTTTATTTTTTTCTTGCAAAACAATGTAAGATATACTCTTTAAACATAAATAAAGCTTTTAACCATTAAAACAAAGAATGTTCACTTTTGTACGAAACAAAAAAATCTTTGAATGCAAATCAGTGTACTGTAAATTCAAGTATGTTTCCTTTTGTAAACAAATAGTGCACTGGAATTAAACTGCTATAGACTTGCCATAGAACTGGAGCAATTAAAAAAAAAAAAACTCATGTAAAGTGCAAATTATAAATTCAAGTATGTTCAGTGTAGTATGAAACATAGTAAATTCAGTGGCGTGCCGTGAGGTTTCAGTTCATGCCTTCTGTATACATCAGCCATCTATAGAATACAGTATGTTAGGGTTATACGGGTTAGGGTTAGGTTAATACGGGAGATGCAGCGTAAAGAGATTCGGAGACTGAAGACTGCATTGCAGATGAAGTTGTAGACGGAGTTGTTTTAATGTGTTTTAGTTTTTCATAAGATTATGATAACGGTGGCGGTGGTTCAACTTTAGATGGTTTAAAGGTTTGTTGTGTTAGCGGTCGGTGCAGACACAACTATGAAACACTTTTTGCACCTGATGTGTTTTTGCTCTTCGTCTTCTTCATCAAACCCAAAGTGATTCCATACAATTGAATTGGACTTGCCTTTTTTGTTTACCAAGCACTTCTGCTGTGATTCTCCTGCCGTTTTTCCAGACTGCTGGTACAACTGTCCTCGTGGGCTGGACCTGCCGGCTAGCTGACAGCAGTAGCTTAGAGGGGGGCGGGGCCGAGCAGCTCATGGTAGCTTGCGTGCACGTGAATTAAAACAACTCAAAATTAATAATCGTTTTTTCTCGATTATATAATTTTTGTAATTGTTGCGTGTAATAATCGAAACCGTAATTGAATTTCGATTAATTGCACAGCCCTACATACTACTGTCCTTTTTTTTAACCATTCGAAAACAGACGCCTAAACAACCACCACGTCCTGCATTGACATTTGTGCTGTTCCATCCTTGTTAGTTTCTGAAATGCCACCTGGTCATCATGACATCTACCTCCTACTCCGTACCCCCATGGTTCCTCCACATCCTCACATTTTGCTTTTTCCTGGGTCTTTGTGGACTGATTGTCTGGATGCCTGTTTTTTTTTTTTTTCCATTAAGAGACCCTACCAGGAGAATTTAAGTCTTAACAACATGGTCCAGAATGTTACCAAACTTCAAAGCCCTGTCCATACGAAGACAGCTTCGGTCATTTTGGGCGGTTTTCATTTATTTATAAGGCTTTTATTGTTTTGTTTTTTTTTTTTATAGACATACATTACATTGTGTCTCTGTCTTTAAATGTAGACCCCACACAGAATATGCTCAGTATACTGCAGATGTTTTCCTGATCTTGGAAAACCCACTTTTATTCACGTGCCCCTGAAACCAGGAACACCATGTTGAAAAACCTGAAACCTGCTTCATTTTCATCCCTAGAGCAATTAAATATTTTAATGTTGTCATATTTTACTGTTTTAACTGATTCATTTGTCTTTAATTGCTTCAGTTATTCCAAATGGTTTAATTTTATTTTTATTGTTTTACTAAATTGCCTTCTATTGTTTTTATCACCATTGTTTCATGCAACTTTCCTGTTGTGATTCTTTCAATTATTCGTCAGGTTTTATTGTTTACTGAATTGCCTTTTTATTGTTTTTATCAGATTTGTTTGTGCAAGTATTGCTCCGCTCTATAGCAAGTGAGGCCTCTGTCTGAATATATTCAGGCATAAAATTTCTATCGTGCACTTCAGTGTAATATAGAAAGAACTATGAATTATAAAAGAACTTCTTCATTGCAGACATTAGGCAACGTTTTTCTGCAAGTCTTTGGATAGTGCTCTATATAATATGATACTAATATCTTGTAATACTCATTTAACATAAATACCACCTTGGCATATTTGGAGATAAAATAAAGGTTGAATGAATGAATGACCCTCCTAGGATTCTCTGTAAGGACGACATTGTCATTACTAGACTGAAAGCAAGGCTGTGTCTTAATGTAAAATGAAGTGCATTTATATAACGCTTTTCAAACATTCATATACCCAAAGCACTTCCCACTGTGCCTCATTCACACACATACACTCCTGCAACAGAATGAGGCCTGACCTTTTTGCCCGTAAACCTTAGAATAGATTCACATATTAAAAGTTAGATGGTTCCAACAGGCAGCTTTACAACATTAAAGTGATTAACTGGAGCTTTTTTTTTCCATTCAGGAGTAGAGGTCGGTCGACACAAGGACCTCAAAACCTTCATTTGTTTCACTTCTACACTTATTGATCGTTTTTCTCTGTATAAAGGTAGTTTTTTTTTGTTGTTTTTTTTCCCTGATGTCATTACGGGCACCCTAGTTATTGTTAGATTTTATGTCAGATTAAGATTTTAAGGTCGTGCTTGATGTGCCTTAATTTGTGATGTACCTTGAGATAAATGTGCATTATGAATGGCACTATTTGAATTGAACTGAAGTGAATTGAAGTAATTGAATTGAATTGAATGAGGAACTCATAATGCTGTCAGGAGCTCATATAATATTCTATATTTTAAAAAGAGAGGATGGACCAGACAATCACATAAAAGAGGCTGTGGCTCGATGGGTGTTTGGTCATCTAATGAGTTTCAGAATAAGCTACAAAACAGCCCAAGGTAAGATAAAGCTTTATGTCGAGGGTGGTTTCAGTTTAATGCAAGAGCAAATGATGAACAGACTCTAAACAAAAACTCCAGAGACCAGAAGTAGAGCATCTTCTTTCAGTGGTTCCAACTTTTCAAATGATCCTGAACTGAAGTGGTTCAAGGACCAGAGCTCGTTTTCACCAGCAGATGAAGTGTGCTCATAGTGGACACTTTCAGTACTTTTGTGCATGTGATTATTCCTGACATTCTAGTTTTATGTGTTATTTAAAAAGTCATTAGTAATTTACAGTATTTGTCAGTTTTAACCAAAGATTAGGGCTGTGTATCGGCAAGAATCTGATGGTACGATTCAAATCACAATACTAGGATCACAATACGATCATGATATATCATGATACTGTAAAAAAGGCGATTTTTTTGTTTGTTTGTTTTTAATGATTATTTCCTTGAAGAATTGAATTACACCAGAAATCTGCACAAATACTAAACACATTTTTATTTGATTAGAACAGGATATATGGGCGACACGGTGGTGCAGTGGTTAGCACACGTGCCTCACAGCAAGAAGGTCCTGGGTTCGATTCCAACACCAGTCGACGGGGGGTGGGACCTTTCTGTGTGGAGTTTGCATGTTCTCCCCGTGTCTGCGTGGGTTCTCTCCGGGTACTCCGGCTTCCTCCCACAGTCCAAAAACATGCACTAATAGGTTAATTGGTTAATCTAAATTGCCCATAGGTGTGAATGTGAGAGTGATTGTTTGTCTCTATATGTTCAGCCCTGCGATGAACTGGCGACTTGTCCAGGGTGTACCCCGCCTTCGCCCCTATGTAGCTGGGATAGGCTCCAAGCGACCCCCGTGACCCTAGTGAGGATAAAGCGGGTTCAGAAAATGAATGAATGAATGAATGAATAGAACAGGATATAATGTTCTATCACAAAATGTTCCTGTGTTCAAACTGAAATTCTGTTTTACAGACATTCCAGTTTCAGATCCTGTTCAAATGTTCAGATTCTATTAGTTCACAACTAACATCAGAACAGGATTTCAGTTCAATCCCAACAAAGGAACGAACATTATTTAATTAAAGAGTGTTAAATAAGAATAAATAAAAGAAAAACAAAAAACCGAAAATGAACCTGCATAAGATCTGCATTTGAATAAATACCTAAAAATATCGATACAGTACTTTTTAATATCCATACAGTATTGTGAAGTGAAATATTGCAATATATTGCAGAACCAATATTTTCTTACACCCTTACCAAAGATAAGATAATTCAAGCAAATTCAAATGTCACGGCAGCATTTACAGTGAAGTGAGAATGCAGAAAAGATAGTAATAAAACATGAGAAATATAAATAAAAGATATTAAATATTAATCCTTGGTAGTTTTTCAAAGTTCAACAGGGCTGGTTTTGTTCTTGAAAGCGTTTCGTCTCTCATCCAAGAGACTTCATCTATTAAAATAAATTCAAGTCTATTAAATTACATAGAACTGATGAGAGATGAAACATTTTCGAGAACAAAACCAGTCCAGCTGAACTTTGAAAAACTACTGAGGATGAACAATGACCTGGGCCGATGAGAACTTACACGACATAAACTATTAATATAAAATATCAATAAAAAATGGACATATTTACAGAGCAGATACAGATATGTTCAGACCAGTGAAAGAAAATGTACAGTGATAACAACTGCACATGAAATGGTGGAACTATTGTGAAATGTTGTATTAATTTTTTGGGGTATTTCTGAGTGGATATTGTTTCACTGAATCATTTTTTTAGCTTACCGGCCGATAGGCCGTAAACTATTGTCGTCATGCAGCGTCCAGCGGTGTCGTCGTCATCATCATCATCTGTCATCATCGTCTGTTGTCGTCTATTGTCATCGTTGTCTGTCGTCGTTGTCTGTCGTCGTTGTCTGTCGTCGTCTGTTGTCGTCTATCATCGTCGTTGTCTGTCGTCGTTGTCTGTCGTCGTTGTCTGTCGTCGTCTGTCGTCGTCTGTCGTCGTCTGTCGTCGTCTATCATCGTCGTTGTCTGTCGTCGTCTGTCGTCGTCTGTCGTCGTCTGTCGTCGTCTGTCGTCGTCTGTCATCGTCGTCTGTTGTCATCTGTCGTCATCGTCGTCTGTCGTCGTTGTCTGTCGTCGTTGTCTGTTGTCATCTGTCGTTGTCTGTCGTTGTCTGTCGTCATTGTCGTCGTCGTCTGTCGTCGTCTGTCATCGTCGTCTGTCGTCATCGTCGTCTGTCGTCGTCTGTCGTCGTCTGTCGTCGTTGTCTGTCGTCGTTGTCTGTTGTCATCTGTCGTTGTCTGTCGTCGTTGTCTGTCGTCGTTGTCTGTTGTCATCTGTCGTCATCGTCTGTCGTCGTTGTCTGTCGTTTGTTACAAAACTTTCAATCATCTTCTTCTCTGAAACTCCAGTTCTGATTGACTTCAAACTTGGTATACAGCTTCTTTATGATGATGTCAACAAAAGTTAGTGAAATTATTTCCTTCCAGATCTGATTCTGGATTTGGTGCCACTTTGAAAAATTTTCCCATTCTAACAGATAGGAAGTGGATTGATGCAATAAATCAGTATCAATGATATCAAGCGTGAATTAGAATTTTTGACAGATCTGATTGGAATATGACCAAAACATGGACTATTTCTGTAATAGAATAAATACACAGAACTGGTGATAATAAATGACATCTGGATACATTTCCCAAAGCTTTGAATTTGGCCGGTAAGATACAGGGCCATTGGTCCGATTTTTCGAACGGGTCTGGCTAAAATCATGCTTTATTGGCTAAATTTTCTACAAAATGATGAACAGGGGTTTTTCTCTTATTCTCTTATTAACGTAAACATAACTAACTTCATCACCTACTTCAGAATTACAGATTGGCTTCATGTATTGTTTGTCAAAGCAGTGCATGTAGATCACATATGACGGTCTTTAACTGGATGGCAACTCATCAGTATTAACCCTTTCTTGCATAGTGGTCACTCCAGTGGACAGCTATTCTACAGCTGTTCTCTTGTATATTCATGGTTTTTTTTGTTCTTTTCGTTGTTTTTTTGTTTTTGTTTATTTTTTTATACATATCTTTATTAAAATTTTAAGACACTACATATCTTTTCTGACATGAATTGGTAACATTATGTAGATCTCTCCTGAGGATAAACCCTCAGAATCACAAGCCTTCCTCACAGTTTTCACACAATTTATCAGTAAATACATGTTTCTGTGCGTCAAAAATTAAACGTGTGGTGTCCAGCTGAGTGGATATTTTTGCACCTTCATGAAAAATAGGTTTATAAGAATTTTTTGTCATTATTACTTTTTTTTTCAATGTATTTTTAGTTTTAAATTTTTTTTTTTTAATTATTTTTATTTTATTTATTTATTTTTATATTTATTTTTCAGAAGAAAATTTTCAATCGCATTGTTTTTTAGATGCCTAAAGAGGAATAAAAACACTCAGGAAAAAAATTTGATTAAGGTTCTCATAATTCGTGTATGAAAGGGTTAAAGGTTAAAAGGTCAAAGGTTAACTCATTTTGGTTTCCCTAGCATTAGCATTAGCATTAGCGCATAGTGCACATAGGAGCAGCTTCCATTGAAGGAACTTCACAGAGAAATAACCAATATGTACCTGTTTTTAAGCTGACATTTTGTACAGATACAGGTAAACTTTATTCATACCCCAGGGGGTGACAAAAAAAGAAAAATTAAAATTAAAACAAGTGAAAATCAGTGACTTGTTTAAAACTATAAGAAAGTATGATGTTGCAGAAACGGTGTCATTGTCCGATGGTGTAAATCTTAAAATTACACCCTCTGGGCTTTTGTTCTTATACTTAATCAGTCAGTTGTGTAACCAAACTGTACCAGGCCAAGTGTTGTAGAAAAAAAGAGGATGCTGTCAGCTCAGAGCAGCAGTCTGTGTTCCAAAGCACACTATGAATATCCTGTCAGTCAGCGAGGCAGGAAACAGACAGCCAGCGGGTCGTCTGGCCCAGTGTGCCAGGCCGTCAGGGGTCAGGCCTGTCAGGTGGGGGTCAGGCAGGTGAGGCAGCCGGGGGAACAAAGAACACCCCCCACCCCCACCCCCCGGACCTGCTTTATACCCCATCCCGTCTGCTTTCCCTTCCCCTCCGAACAATCAGCACCAACAGGAACAGGAAGTGATGTAGAGAGGACGTTGGCCGGGTCAGACGAGGAAAAAAAGAAGGTAGGAAAGACAAGCGTGGAAATGAGAAAAGATAGAATACACACACAGAGGGAGGGCTTCCTGTTTGGGTGTGGAACTCCACTATTTATAGAATATCCTAGTGGACATTTACAGTGTATGATTGAAGCACAGTGTTGTTTTCTGTTGCTTTTATTCAACACATACTAAATGTTTAGTTTTTTTTTTTTAATATCTTTTTATTTCACAAAAGAAAATCATCCAGATGCAGGACAAACTTGTACATTTTGCAGGTCTCCTTTGTGCACTCCTCCTAAACGAATAAACCAGCTTAACAGACCAAAAACATAAAAGTCTAAATAATAATAATAATAATAATAATAATAATAATAATAATAATAATAATAATAAATGATTGAAGTACAGTGCTATTTTCTGTTGCTTTTATTCAACACATACTAAATGTTTTTTGTTTTTAAATATCTTTTTATTTCACAAAAGAAAATCATCCAGATGCAGTACAAACTTAGTGATAATGGGTCTTACATTTTGCAATTCTGATTTGAGCACTCTTCCAGAAAGAATATACCAGCTTAACAGACCAACAACATAAGTCATAACATAAGTCAACATAAATATAAAAAAAATAAATACATACATACATTAATAATAATAATAATAATAATAATAATAATAATAATAATAATAATAATAATAATAATAATAATAATAGTGAGTGTGTAAGTGTTATTTTCTGTTGCTTTTATTCAACACATACTGGAAACTATTTTAGCTGTTAGCATTTACACTATAGCACTGTACATAAGTACTATGTATGTATGTTTGTATGTATGTATGTATGTTTGTATGTATGTTTGTATGTGTGTGTGTGTGTGTGTGTGTGTGTAGGTGTGTGTGTGTGTGTGTGTGCATGTATATATTTATGTATGTATGTTTGTATAGTTTCGTCATTCATTGCTACTGTTTTTGTTGCTTATTAATATGAGCTCATGTCTTTTTAGCTGTTAGCCTCTTCACTCTTGTATTGAAAAGTGTTGTAACTCAAATGAGCATGACCACATGTGTGTGACTTACGTTAGTTTGGACTCAGTGCCCGAGTAGTTATACTGATGTATGTGACAGTTTTTTGGCATCAGGTACCTTTCACCATGTTGTATCTCCAATTATCTCCGATTATCTAAGAGGAAACAACACTTCTGTTTTCAGCCGCATGTGACAAGAATTTACGTTTGTGTTGAAGCTCTGTGATCACTTTTCAGATTAGATCAGACGTGACTGCTGTTCCGCTCTGTGGTTCAACTCATAAGCTGAAAAGTGGCTTTAACGTTCCAGAACAATCATCATCTGTATTTATGTTCAGTCTTCTGATCTGGACAGACGACAGCTGCAGCCATGTAGAGGTAGAAAAAAGTCTGTGCTCACCCCATGCATTTATGGGACATTACATTAAAAATCACCTTTAAGTCATTGAACTCTGCCATTCTCCAAACCCACATGCTCCTTCTGCACATGCTCAGTTCCATCCAGGACAAAACTGGATGATTCAGCAGATAATGAAACACATCCAGGACGTAACATGTTGAAACTGTTAAAAAAAAAAAAAAAAGATACTTTATTGTCATTATACAGAATGTACAATGAAATTCAGGTGCACTATCAGGATACGGACTCATTAAAAAAGTGATAGTAATAAATAGTATTAATAACTATAAAATATAAATATATAATGAAAACAAAATATAAAAATAAATATGCATCGCTCACATATCAACATCCATACATTCATTCCCTCACACATCCACCTCCTTCTTTATCACACAGCAGTACGTCACACACACATCCCATCAGTGCCAGTGTATGCAGTGCAATGTACAAAATAGTGCCATTAAAAAATGTCTGTACTTTAGTGGTTAAGTTCATTGTTTAGTGTGGTTATGGCTGTGGGGTAAAAACTGCTCCAGAATCGTGTGGTGCGTGTTTTTATGGATCTGTATCTCTTTCCAGATGGTAAGAGTGCAAAGAGGTGGTGGGCAGGGTTGGAAGGGTCTTTGAGGATGTTACGGGACTTCTGCAGGCAGCGAGAAGAGAAGATGTCATTCAGGGCAGAGAGTTGGGAGTTGGTGATGTTCTGTGCAGCTTTTCTGATCCTCTGCAGGGCGTTCTTGTCTGCTGCAGAGCTACTCCCATACCACGTCAGGATCCCGTAGGTCAGGACGCTCTCAATGGTGCAGCGGTAGTAGGACACAAGTTTTGTTTTGCAGGTGTTTTTGTTGACAGTTAACAAAAAAAAAAGCTTTTGTTTGCATTTGTCTGTGTAGTGGCTTTACCTTTAGCTACTACTACACTATATTACCAACAGTATTCCCTCTCCTGCCTTGACTCATATGAATGTCAGGTCCATCCCATTCCTAGTCTATGGGTTCAGTATGACGTGGGTCCACCCTTTGCAGCTCTAACAGCTTCAACTCTTCTGGGAAGGCTGTCCACAAGGTTTAGGAGTGTGTTCATGGGAATTTTGGACCATTCTTCCAGAAGTGCATTTGTGAGGTCCCACACTGATGTTGGACAGAAGGCCTGGCTCTCAGTCTGCGCTCTAATTCATCCAAAGGTGTTCTATGGGGTTGAGGTCAGGACTGTGTGCAGGCCAGTCCAGTTCATCCACACCAGACTCTGTCCTCCATGTCCAAATGGACCTTGCTTTGTGCACTGGTGCACAGTCATGTTGGAAGAGGAAGGGGCCGGCTCCAAACTGTTCCCACAAAGTTGGGAGCATGGAATTGTCCCAAATGTCTTGTTCTGCTGAAGCATTCCCAGTTCCTTTCACTGGAACTAAGGGGCCCAGCCCAGCTCCTGAAAAACAACCCCACACCATAACCCCCCCTCCACCAAACTTTACACTCGGCACAATACGCTCCCACAAGTATCGTTCTCCTGGTGACCGCCAAACCCAGACCCGTCTGTCAGATCGCCAGATGGAGAAGCATGATTGGTCAGTCCAGAGAAGGCTCCTCCCCTGCTCTACAGTCCAGTGGCGGCGTGCTTTACACCACTGCATCCACCGCTGTGCATTGCACTTGGTGATGTACAGGGTGGGGAAGCAAAATTTACAATGAACATTTAGTTGTTTTTTCTCAGCAGGCACTACGTCAATTGTTTTGAAACCAAACATATATTGATGTCATAATCATACCTAACACTATTATCCATACCTTTTCAGAAACTTTTGCCCATATGAGTAATCAGGAAAGCAAACGTCAAAGAGTGTGTGATTTGCTGAATGCACTCGTCACACCAAAGGAGATTTCCAAAATAGTTGGAGTGTCCATAAAGACTGTTTATAATGGAAAGAAGAGAATGACTATGAGCAAAACTATTACCAGAAAGTCTGGAAGATACTATTAAAGAAGAATGGGAGAAGTTGTCACCCCAATATTTGAGGAACACTTGTGCAAGTTTCAGGAAGCGTGTGAAGGCAGTTATTGAGAAAGAAGGAGGACACATAGAATAAAAACATTTTCTATTATGGACATTTTCTTGTGGCAATTAAATTCCCATGTCTTTCAGTAAACTAATTGGTCATACACTGTCTTTCAATCCCTGCCTCAAAATACTGTACATTTTGCTTCCCCACCCTGTATGGCTTGAATGCAGCTGCTCGGCCACAGAAACCCATTCCATGAAGCTCTGTGCGCACTGTTCTGGAGCTAATCTGAAGGACACATGAAGTTTGGAGGTCTGTACCATTGACTCTGCAGACAGTCGTCCACCTCTTCGCACTCTGCGCCTCAGCATCCGCTGACCCCGCTCCGTCAGTTTCCGTGGCCTACCACTTCGTGGCTGAGTCGCCGTCGTTCCCAAACACTTCCACTTTCTTATAATCCAGCTGACAGCTGACTGTGGAATATTTAGGAGCCAGGAAAGTTCACCACTGGATTTGTGTCACAGGTGGCATCCTATCACAGTTCCACGCTGGAATTCACTGAGCTCCTGAGAGAGACCCATTCTGTCCCAAATGTTTGTAAAAGCAGTCTGCATGCCTAGGGCTGGATTTAATCCACCTGTGGACATGGAAGGGACTGGAACAGCTGAGTCTGATTATTTGGATGGGGGAGACAAGACTTTGGGCAATATAGTGTATTATATTGTGGAAGGGTTCAACCTGTTGTATTTTTTGACATGTGCATGAATGTATGTCCGGATGGTTTTCTTTGTCCTTGGATATGCCAATCCATTTATTGACAAATATCAAGTCCAAGCGTTCATTATAGGTCACAAATGTTGTTCTAAATACTCTCTATACATAAACAAAATATGATGAAATTCTTTCTTCAGTCCTCACATAATCCAACTAGTGTCCACACTCCAAACATTCCCCACAGGTTAGTGAGTGAACAGGCCCAGGCAGAAGCAGAACGCTTCTATTAATGCCTGTCCTACAGAACAAATTAAGCTACCCTGCATTCAATATAGGAAAACGAAAAAACAACAATGCATACAAACAAACAAACAAACAAAAACATAAAAAAGTGAAACTAAACCAGAAAAATAGAAATCTTTACCAACCAAATTAATGGTAATTTAATATAAAGTTGAAAATAAATTATTTACTTATTACTTATTAGATCTTAACAATTGTATCCTTCAAAAATTGCCTTATGTACCATTTTTTTTAAATATCCAAAATGAGCTCCACATTCTTAAATCCATGCTGGACTCATTTCATAGTTGAACTCCAACACATATACATCTGCTTTTAGTCTTTTTTTTTTAGCTTTTTGTACAACACTTTTACAAACATCTGGTAAATCTTATTTAGACTCATGGGTTGAGAAGAACCTTTGTACACACACAAGGAGTCCCTTTAATTTGGCTTTATACATTATTTGCATTATTTTATAGTAAACCAGTTCATTAAATTTCATAATATGGGATTTCGTAAACAATTCATTAGTATGTTCATAGTAACCGGCCTTATTAATAATACGTATGGCTGTTTTTTGTAGGAGGACTCCAGAATTTAAATAGGCTTAACATAAAAAAAACACTTAAAATGCAGACCAAGTTCATTTACGCTGTGGCTCACGGTCAGAAATTTGATTGGGGTTGTCCTTACACACATCGCCCACATTACACAGCAGGTATTTTTAACCTCACGACACCCAAACCAACACCCATGATAAACTGCACGTGTGGTCATCATCACAGCCACACCCACTAAACAATTACTAAATTAAGGTCAAAACAAAAAAGAGGAATAAACGAACAAAAATGTACTTTGGCTCCAACACTCTGATGCAGCCACATGTTTAGAAACACAAAAAATACTTTCCATGATGATATTTGAGATTGTGTAAAAATTTTAACCCATAAAGACCCAAACAACCACCGCTGACACAAACCATCTACAGATATAAACTGTGTATAACCTGCTGATCCGCTAACACATGTAAATAATTGGTGTAAAATACAGTTCTTCATCTTTTCATGGTCATCAGATATGACCTATTTAGATATTCAGAGGCTCCGTAGTTGCCATGGAAACACTGTCATCTTCTACAACATTGATTCACCAGTAAAACCCATGGAGTTGGACCAATGACAGTGGATGGACACACACGTTTTTACAGTCAGTCAGCGGTATCTTTGCTGAAAAATTCACTTTTTCTTCATTTTCCTCAGTTTTGACATAGTTAACGTTGAATTTACTCTGAGTTTTCATGAACATCTACATGATCTGTGAATTAAATATAGGTCAGAAATATCACTACACTCCCTCTTTTCAAATCCAAACTCAAAACCCATCTTTGTAGGACCGCTTCCTCTTTGTGAACACAATTGCATTGTCCAATTTTTTAACCTGCCTTTTATTTTTTACTCTGTTTTATTGCTTGTTTTATATTCTCCTGTTTTACTGTTTTACTGTACGGTGTCCTTGAATGCCAAGAAAGGCAGCTATAAATAAATTTTATTATTATTATTATTATTATTATTATTATTATTATTATTATAAATACATGATTTACACCAACAAATGCAAAATACAGAGGATAAGATTTTTAAAAATTGGTGATAAATCAGTAAAGAAAGGTAGAAATAGAGTAGTGATGTCCCCATCTGGATTTTTTTTTGCTTCCGATACGATTTTTTTTAGGATTAGCTTTGCTAATACCAATCTGATACTGACTTTTTACAAAAAAATTTAGATTTAAATTTGGAGTCATTGTTTATAGGTTATGCTATTACTTTACTTCAGATCCCAGTTGGGCTGAATGTGGAACCTGAACTAAAACAACTATGACACCTTTGACTCTGAATAACTTATGTATAAATTTTGTACTTTCCAAATTCAAACGGTGGGAAAATTTAGAACCGTTGGTGAGCCAGTTTTGGCCTGCGGGCCGTATGTTTGCTAATGCTGTAGTGCGTCTCTGGACAGGTCCGTCCAGGTATTATATGGGGGTGCATTCTGTGCCGTACGTTAGTGATGCGCACCTCAGTGGGTTACTCTGGGGTCGGGTTGGGACAGGTCAAAAGAATGTTTATTTACAGGGAGGGTTGGGTCGGGTCAAATAATTCCACAAAAGCCCTGCGGGTTGAAAAAACCTGACTCACACATCACGTTAAAGTGAAAGTGAAACCTGTAGACGATTTAATAATATTTCTAAGCCTCCCGCTGTTGTGCAGCTAATTTTCCTTTCCCCTACCTTCGGAAACTTTAATTTGAGGGAGCAGGACGTGTGTTTACCCCCACCCCAAAACTGGGTACGGATCGGCCTGATTTTGATACTAATGCTGCATTTCCACTACGTGGACCCAGCTCGACTTGGCTGGGCTCGGCTCGGTATCCCTGGAGACCGTTTTCCATGACAAGATACTACTGAATTTACAGTACCTGGTCGTCATAGCGATGCGGCACGTTATTTCTGTCGTCTGTTCAGAGTTACTGAAAACTCGCTCGTTGCGTGTTGTCACATCTGAATTTTTACGTCGGCCACCAAAGACTGAATCTCCTCGACCGACCATGGTGTAGTTTTGGGCTGTTTTCATGTGGATTAATGTACCGCTATATTTACTGTCCACTTCTGCATCTGTTTTTTGTAAAACGGCGGGTCACAGAGAAAACTGTCTGACCAATCAGTGGTCTGCAGTGTTTATACGTCACGGTTTAGTATCGCTTGGAACCTCGGTGGAGGTGATACAAAAAACTAGTACTGAGTACCAGATTCCAGGTCCTTTTTCGTAATGGAGATGCAAAAAGGCTGAGTCGAGTCGAGCCGGTACCACGCAGTGGAAACGCAGCATAAATGTCCTCTAAATTTAACGTTTATTTGCAACATAGTATAGCATACTATTACATGATCAAACACTAATTAATTTTAGCAAAAGAAAAAATATCTTTGCTTTGAATGTCTGGGGTCGCCAGAAGTTTGTGATTTTAAAATGGGGTCACGAGCCAAAAAAGGCTGGGAACCACTGCGTTAAACTAATATTTCAGTGAGGGGAACATCCGTAGAGCTGGTGCAACAGGCCACACAATCATAAATCACAAATGTGTCTGGAGGGGTTCCACAGTCTGTACAGTAGGACATGTCAACCCTGGCCTTGTCATTGTTGTTTTACTGTCGGGCCTCAGCGGCTGCCAGCCGGAGTTCCACCGTCTGCACCGGCTCTCCCTTCTTCGCTCGCTCTTCCTTGAGAATGCGCGCGGCCTGTGCGGCATTGAGGGTCGGCAGCCCATACCTCGTCTCATAGCACAAAGACAAGCATGTGGCACTTGACAACCATGTCCGATGTGGGACGCACGCTACCGCAGTCTGCAGCAGCCCTGCCTTTTAAGATGTGGCCGAGGGGACCCTGCCCTGAAAGGCGACACCTCGGCCTGCGCCATCCAGGCTCCTTGCGTCTTTTCTTTCCCCCCACTTGCGGACTCTTGTCTGTCCTCGGCTGCTAATTTCCGTCACACTTTCTGGTCTGAGCAGGGGGACGAGCCTGTGTTGTATGTTATTAATACTATTGTTAACTGCACACTCAAGGCTGGCCTCCCTGACTCAGCTCATCATGTTACAGATATATTGTGCACAACAGAGAAATAGCCAATCCTTCTTTATATAATACCATCTATAAATATCAGAGGGAATACCTTGGCCAATTATGGTGAGGTGCAGGCTGATTGTCATGATGTATCTGGCAGCAGACTTAAGGGCTTTCTTCTTGGCCTGAAAGCCGGAGGTATATTTTGACTGTGGTGTTTTCTAAGAGGAACGATCAGAGAGATTTCTTTTTTCATTATCATTGTCTAAATTACAAATGTATCCTCTAACAAGGTGATAATATTTTAAAGGCGAACGCTAAATTAAGAAGTCCTACTGATCTGCAGCTTTCGTGCTATTGTCCACGTAGAGGGAGAACTGCTGTTAACTTCACCTGACAACAGACCTGTCAAACTTCAGCTGCTGCGCTGCATGAGCTGAAGTTTGATATGACACAGCTCCCTCTAGAGGTTCAGATCTGTAAACCCATCAGATCAAGTCCACCTAATACAACAGGGGTGTCAAACTCATTTTAGTTCAGGGGCCACGTTCAGCCTAATATGATCTAAAGTGGGCCGGACCAGTAAAATAATAGAAATAAAAGGATAAGAACTTTTGAGTGAAAAAAGTAAAATTCTCTAATGAAAATGTTTACATCTACGAATTGTACTTGAACAAATATGAACAACCTGTAAATTCTTAAGAAAATTAAGTGCAATGTTAACAATATAGAGGGTATGCACGTGACGTCACTGCGGTTCCGTCCACTGAGTGGCAGAAAGAGGGAGATGAGTAGCAGCTTTGTCTTGAATACTGCGAAAACTTTAGAACAATCTAAAAATTGGGGCAGAGCTGTTGTGCCAGTGATCGCACAAATAGGTTTAAAAAGCACTGGGAGCTCTCGTTTTAGCGGCGACCTAAAGCCAAAGACAGAAGAAGCAGATGGATCGCTGCAATTCAGAGAAAGAACTGGAATCCAGGCAACGAAACCTGGATTTGTGGTTGACATTTCGGGTCAGGTAACGTTAATTTCTGCTGTATTCTTGTGTAAAATCATCCCTTAAATTCCATCTAGTTTTGGCTAACGTTCCTTCTTAGTAAAGCTCTTAATGTTAGCATCTGTCATTTAGTTCTAGATTTCAGAACTGAAACGTTTGTCTTCAGTTGTGTGATTGTGAACCTTGTGCTCTACATGATTTGTAAACTAGCTTAAACTGAGGCTAACCTAGTTTTCCAAATCAGGGGCTACTGTAGCACACAGCTGTTGGATCTGTGTTGGATCCAGTATTTGATGGGAACTCTCCTTAAATCTCCACAGTACCAGTAGATCATCCACTCACTTGGGTCAATACTAAGGGTTCAACTCCAGTAAATCAGTAGTGAACTGTGAGCACTACTGCTGGGCCTTTACCGCCCAAATCACCGCCAACAAAATACGTCTGCACTGACACAAAACCTCCAAAACAATAGTATGTTGAATTAACTCTTTCATGCACACTGGTCACTACAGTGGACAGCTGTTCAAAAGTGTTCTCTTGTATATTCATGGATTTTTGTGGTTTTAGTTCCATATCAGCCAACACAGTGGATGCTAATGCATCATCCCATACACTGCAATTCATACCATTACTGTAACTTTGCTGTTCTAGATAAACCTGATCTGCACTAACATGTCTGAGAGTAAAAAAAACTGCTTATTGTTATTAGACTGTAATTAACAGTTGTTGTTTTTTTTTGCATATTATCTCCATGCAGGTATGTTAAAATGTGAGAAAACATCAGATTAGCAGCATTAAAAATGTTTGTATTTCATAGTATTCACACAGTATATCAGCAAATACAAGTTTCTTTGGTTCTAAAACTATACTATACTACTAATATTTATATGCACTTTAAATATTTATTCCAAATACAATGATCAATAAATGTGATAATATCTTCTTATCCTGATAATTAATTAATTAAAATAATATCTTATTTTATGCATATTTCTGTGTTATAACTACATGTTCACTCATTCAGATATTGTACTATATTTTGTTATTATAGTGAATTTATACATCATTTTAAATGCGCAAACTGAAAAAGACATTTTTAAGTTTTGCTCCAGATTATTCCACACATGTACCCCTCTGACAGAGATACACTGGCTTTTTATGTTTGTTCTACACTTCATTTTCTTGTAGATTTCAGTTCCCCTTAAATTATAATTACTTTGCCTGGGCTCAAACATCTCCTGTCGACTGTAGGGGAACATATTGATGGCCAGAATACAAAACCTCCTATCTGAAAAAATCATTTTTTTCAGGAAACAAAAAAAAAAAAAAAAGTTTAGTTTTATTATAGTATGGTCTAGGAGGTTTTTGTCAGGTGACCTTCGTGTCATAAGAAAGGGTGGGATTATCTGGCTCCCTGTCTCTCAGAGAATAGACTTTAAAATTCTCTTGCTAGCATATAAAGCACTGAATGGTTTAGGCCCAAAATACATCAGAGACCTTCTAGTCCAGTGTGAACCATCCAGACCACTCAGGTCATCTGGTGCAGGTCTGCTCTGGGTTCCAAAAGTCAGAACTAAACCTGGAGAATCTGGAACAAACTACCAGAAAATATCAGGTCTGCTGAGAGTCTGAGTTCTTTTAAGTCAAGGTCAAAGACTCACCTGTTCACTGCTGCCTTTGACTAAAAGGCTTTTGACTTTTTAAATTTTATATTCTCTTTTGAAACTCTGCACTGCAACTCTTAATTTAATGTGTGTGTTTTTGTTTGTTTGTTTGTTTTTGGATTTTATGTGTTGTTTTCTTACTTGCTGTTTTTAATCACCTTTTACATGTTTCTTTTATAGTGTTTTAAATGTGTTTCTTTTTATTTCAGTGTCCTGTGTGAAGCACCTTGAATTGCCTTGTTGCTGAAATGTGCGATACAAATAAACTTACCTTGCCTTATCTTGCAGATAGACTGAAAATGTGGAGTCATCCTTGTTCTCAGCATTTAATGTGAAAACTCAAAATCTAAAAATTTGCAGATAGCAGGTTTTGTTTTTTGGCCATATGGTCATATTGTAGCAGGTAACCAGGATTAAGGTTGTTTTTCCTTTAATTTGTCACAGGTTTCATCAGGTGGGTGCAGTACTGACCTCCTACCGACAGGGGCGCTGTTTATCATCAGGAGACTTTTTTTAACCAGTGGGACTGCACGCGGAAGGAAACCCGCCATTGGAGGCAAATCACAACGTGATAGCGTCGTATAAGTGCACTGTATTAAACGTGCAATTTTTAGTCATTTTATACCTATTGCTGGTATTTTGTCGGAGTGATGGCGTACAGAGGACAAGGACAGAAGGTCCAGAAGGTTATGGTGCAGCCCATTGTATCCTTTTCACTGCAACGTAGCACAGAAAGCTACAGAAACTTAGCATCAAGGCTAACGTGATGCTAGTCATTCATTTTCTTTGAGTGGAAGCGATGACAAATGGTTGTTTTACTACATCTTAGAACTATTCAAAGCTTTAAGATACTTTTCCAAACCATGCCGTCTACCATATTGATAAAAAATGACTTGAGATGATTGTTGTGTCGTCTTGTTGTACGATAGCAGCTAAAGCTAACGCGTCTTAATGTATTCAATTTTACGCCGAATCGCACTAAACAATGTCAGTATTTAATTATTTGTAACATATAGTATAGACAGGGGAGCTTTATTTCATTCTTAAAAAATAAAAATCACCACGTCAAAATTACTTAGCCGTCAGTTCTTGTGGAATTTTGTAGTAGTAATTGACACCTCATTCCAATTTTATTAATGTTCTAGATCAGTGGTGTTAAACTCATTTTAGTTCAGGGGCCACATACAGCCCAGTATGATCTAAAGTGGGCCAGACCAGTAAAATAATATAAATAATAGGATAAGAACTTATAATGTCAACTCCAAAGTTTTTTTTCTCTGTTTTTGAGTTTAAAAAAATCAAATTCCGTAATGAAAATGTTTACATCTACGAGCCGCACTTGAACATAACATGAACAAATATGAAGCTGAAAATACTTAAGAAAAATAAATGCAATTTGAACAATATTATGCCTTAGTTTATCATTTATAGATATGCATCACAACTTGTAGATCACAGTGGAGCTACAAATACACAAAACATTTAGTAACAGGCAGAATATTGGTACAATTCCACATACTTCTTTTAAGAAATTTCAGTTTACTCACATTTTTTGTAAAAGGCTAGTCTGTAAATGTAAACATTTTTGTGTAATTTTGCTTTTTTTTACAGTAAAACAAAGAGAAAAAATGTATAGTTTTCTTTATTTATAGGTTATTATCATAGTATTTTACTGGTCCGATCCACTTTAGATTGAATTGACCTAAAATTATTTTTAACATCCTTGATTGTTAATATTGTCAGTGTAATTTCTGCATTTCACAAATTCATCCCAGGGGCCGGATTGGACCCTTTGGTGGGCTGGTTTTGGTCCCCGGGCCGCATGTTTGATACTGTTCTAGATGGACGTTACAATTCTTCTTGTGAAACCACTTAAGGATTCTCTACTGTACATTTATTTAAGAATGTCTTGTATTTCTTGTGATCCATTAAGAAACACACCTTGATATTATTGTTTGCCTTTTATTGTTGAATTTCCTTGACTCCTTCTATCAGAACCTTATTTTCAGGTATCTGCAAAATGTAAGTATTTTATCGAATCAATATTTGTGGTTGGTTGTCATTTTGTAGAATTGCTGTCTGTGTCAATATGACAAGAATCTCATTTTCTGTTCTTGTCTACCCCAGCGCTCACGGATCCAGGTCTGGTTGTATGAACAGGTGAACATGCGGATAGAGGGCTGCATCATTGTAAGTAACCGTTACACTCTAGAAGCTTTATTGGACCAAATATACGTATAACTTAAGTTTTTCAATTGAGAAGGAATTGGGAAATGTGAGGTTGGTTTGACTGAACTGACTGCTTAATGTGACAGTGTTAGGTTTCCTTTGGAAGGGTCCTGTGGTCTCATTTATAACTATTGTTTGTACAAAAATGAAAAAGCTATGTTCCAGCTCCCTCACTCTAGTTGGGATGAGTAAAAAAAACAAACCTGATATCAAAAGAAAAAATTAAACCTGAATGGGAAATTGGACCAAACCTGTTGTGACTATTGAGATGTGAATCTGGTGATGCAAATGATGAGATGGTGAATTTAAGTCAAGATTTTTAATATTAAGTTTATGAGGAATCCATAAACGAATACTGATGCCTCTAACATTTAATTTAGCATAATATAACTCGCCTATATTTTAAAGGGGAAACGGATTCTGTTTGTATGTGTGTCTCAGGCCTCACACAAAATCCAGAAAGTGCTGACTGCTGCAGTTTGGCATGCTTATGTATTTTTGATCAAGGAAGAGACTAGAGAAAATGGTAGGTTGATAGGACCAATATTTTTGGGAGATATTAGTAATTTTGGAATACAATAGCCTTACAGTCACATTGATATGTCCAGAATCATAGATTTGAAGTGGGTTGCCTAGCAACAGATAAACAATAGGGCCACATTGCCATGGTGTCAAAATTTCATGTGCAGAAACAGACATGCCAGCTGAGAGGTTATTCAACTGAAAATGTCAGTACTTATGGAATATAGATTAACATCTTTTTCCAAAAGTCAGCTCTCCTCAGCATAGAAACTACCACATTTAGAACCTTTAGTTCCCCACGGGTCAACGCGCTACTTGCATATAGATTGATGTCATCATTAACATTCAGATCATTCCTTTTCCTTGGAAAGAGCCCTCAAGGATTAATTAACATAAAGCTGCGTCATCAGATTTTGCAAGACTGTTCCATTGATAAGTGTATTGATCAGTAAGAAGGCCTCTTGTTTGGTCTACCAAGGAAGGACCCTTGGCTTAGAGGAACACCCAGACTCAGTGTTTTTACCTGTTTTCATCATTATTGGCTGTGCCATTTAAAAAAAAAAAAAAAAATCACAAATAAGTGAAGATCAGCTCTGCAGAAGTTGTCATTGATATCTTCATTTTCTGCACGATCATACTCTGCACCAACTATGACTTTTGGTGATAGTTTTGGCTTTTGCATGTAACATACAGTCATTTCAGTGGTGACCTCTGAGTGGCTGACATGGTACAGTAGAACACCAGTGCATATTCACTACTTGCACAAACTAACTGTAATGTTCATTCATTCATTCATTCATTCTGCACTGCGTAAAAACAAACAGTACACATGGTAGTGATCTGTTTAATGAGATTTCAGACATTTGAGACTGGTTACCAAATTTTAGAACTTGTATGGCATCAACAAATGTGTATTGAGAAATGTCTGGTTTATGCTTGATGGGAAATTTCAAAACTTAAGAGGAAAATTAATTCCATGATGTTTGTACATTTTTATCAATTTTATAAAGACAATTTCAGTTTGTTTAAATTGGTTCATGTTCAGATTCTAAGACTGGACTTGATCTGAAGGATAAAGCTAAAAACATGTATTCTAATGTGTAATTTTGAATTTTTTTTTTTTTTTTAATTCTTCCCACCTAAATGGGCAATAGATGTTTGAAAATTACACTCATAAACACTCGGACTTAATTCAGGCTTAAATACTGTAAATAAAATTTCATCAAGGAGTAACACTAGGGGAGTATGAAGATGAGGAATCTCTTTCAGAATTTCAAAATTGTTTGCCAAGTTTTATGGTGGAATTTTGCAGAGGTGTCATTAGTACCAAAGGGTACCAAAGTATTACTACTGCGATTACTGCTGTTACCTGGCTCAAATACTTTACTGCTAATATAATAGGAATTGAAGAGTATGGTGGGACGATTAATGATTTAACTAATTAACAAAACATATTAAAGAACCGTGATCTGTGCTGGAGTGCTAGCGTTCATGTGGAAGTTGGATACACATGTTGTCGTTTTTTATGACTGGTACCCCTTTAATAACAGACTATGTTTTAACTTCTCTTTGTGTTAGGGTTTTGATGAATACATGAACCTGGTTCTGGATGATGCTGAGGAAGTCCACATGAAGACTAAAAACAGAAAACCACTGGGTAAGAGTTCAGTCCATGTACTTTGTATTCAGCTGTAAATAGTTCTTGTACATCAGCCTTAATTTTTATTCACATCCATTAGACGGAGACTATATGAGTTATATCTGTCAGTTTAGCAATGTTATAGTTTGTGAACTTGTGATAATGTACAGTCGCAGAAAAAATTATTAGACTACCCCTTGTTTTCTTTAATTTCTTGTTCATTTTAATGCCTGGTACAACTAAAGGTCCATTTGTTTGGACAAATATAATGATACCAACAAAAATAGCTCATAGTAGTTTAATTTCAGAACTGATATCTATCCATTTTACATGTTTTCTTGATAAAAAACAAAACCACTTAAGTTCTTACACGATTGATTGATTGATTTTGATTGATTGATGTATTTATTTTGAATATGGATGTCAAAACAGAAGAAAATAAATAAACAAAACACTTAAAAATAAGACATATAATACATATTTGAAAAGGAGTGAGAAGAAGCATAACTTATAAACTCCCACCCCTTCTCCTTAAATAATTAATAACAGTAATAATCTTTCTAGTCTAAGCATATCTATACTATGTAATATGTCTGACACCATTAAATAATTTGGTTTCTGGCTTTGTTATTTTGAACAAAAACATTCATAGCTATGTCATTGTACTGACAAAAACAGTGCTTTTAGACATTCCATGTTTTCTTTTCTATCCGCTTTAGTCACATGATACACACAGGAGTTAGTACTTGATTGCATAACCATTGTTTTTGATGACTTTTGGTGGTCTAATAATTTTTTCCTTGACTGTATATGTGTTGACTGCTGAGACATCCATAAGTGAACTGGCACCAGACCTTTCATGTTTGTCCTGATCTACATTAACTTTGATTTCTGCCTATTTTCTCCTCTGTCATGTCCCACAGGGAGAATCATGTTGAAAGGAGACAACATCACCTTGCTGCAGAGTGTGTCGAACTAGGACATGGGCGGCAATTTCTACAACTCTTATCTTCCCTAGAAAGAATAGTTTTTCTTCCTTTCATTTTTATTTCTCCAGATGGTGTTGGATATGATTGTTTATATAACATGAGTATGTAATTGTTTTTTTTGGCCACGTTCTTATGTTTTGAGAATAAAATTGTTTTCTTACAATTGTTATCAATGTTTGCATTTATTCTTCTATATTGCAACCCTGTGTGCAGTCGAGTATGTAGGTCATTTTCCTGCACTGCCATCTAGTGGTACAACTATACTACTGCAACATTCTTATGTAGGTCAAACTCCCAGTTCTTCATACAACATGACAAACTCAACACTTGTATTGACGATTAGTTTATTTGTGTTTCATGTAGGAACCTTTTCATATATTGTGGTATTTACAGTTGTGTTTAACAAGTATAGAGAAGAGTTGGGACTGATCGTTGGGTATATTGTACATGGTGTGAATCCAATCAGATAGTTGAATATTGAACATTTTTCAGTTAAATCAAGTGCAGAACTTGTTTTCACATATTGAATGGTTCATTATTGATCACATGCATGAAAAAAAAAACAATGGGATTCATTTTTATAGTATGGAAACTTAATTTGTTCTATGCAGTGTATGTTGAAGTTTTGTTTAGAAAATGAGAAACTGTTTATCTAAGTCTGCAGGTCAGGCTGTGAAGCACCTGATTCAGCAGGTTTGTGTAGAAGGACCTGCTGTAAACATTATTGTACTCAAGTATTTACGTTTATATATAATGCAGTGTCTTTATCAGTACAGAGGTAGAGCAGAAATAACCATTTGTAAGAGTGTTTTTAGATATCTTGACTGCCAAAAACTCAAAAGTTGAACACTAAATTACTTGAATGAAGTGAGCTCCGTTACAGAGGAACTGATTAACGTAATTACGTCGTACTCTGCTCGACGCGACGTGTCCCTGTTGTGTGGACTGGGAAGCCCCTAGCGCGGAGCTGCCAACGCCCGGCGCAGAGACACAAATAGAGGATACGGTACGGAAAAAATCTCTTTTATTTACATTTATTGCCTTGTATTTGTGTTTAGTTTTAGCTCGGTCATTGTCACCATCACTTGTTCTTTATATCTGTGGTACATGCTTTGTAGTTGTGAATTTTGACTTCTAATTCAGTAGCAGCATCCGCTCCGGGTAGTTCAACTGGTTTAGCTAGCAAGCTAATTGGGTAGGACATTAGCTAACGTTAGCAAAGCAGCCAGACAGACTGTCTAACAGTAGTGTGCCCTGTAAATAAACCTGCTGGGGTTGTGTATCCATCCCATTTCATTGTTAAGTTGTTATTGATTTTATCGTTTTTGATATCTGATATGTCCCAGTCTTGGGTCAAACCAGCAAGGAGCATAAGATTAAACTACTTACTAGCTAGCGGTTAGCTAGTTAAGAAGACGATTAAAAGGTGTAATGAAAGCCAACGAATAATTATTTATTTCTGTAAGTATCGTTCAGGTATATGATTGTATTATTTGAACGTTAACATAGATGTTGAATGTAGTCACTTGGTGGTGAGAACGGTCGGTACTGTGTTTATTGTTGGCTTAAACTGCCGGCAGGAAATTAGGCCAGACTGAGGCCGGAGAATTGAACCAAATAGATCAGCTAGGGCTAATGCATTGAAGCTAACCGCAGATTGAAAACATCTACCATCTAATACCAGAGTAGAACATACGTTTTTAGGAAATATAGCTAGTTATACGTAATTTCAATTTATTTTCATTACACCAGCAGTGATGACACATTTAAACATTGTACCAAGTTGTTGGTTTGTCTTTGACAGGTTGCGAATATCAAGGAATGTTTCAGTTTGTGATTTCTTTGACTTTAGGTCTTGGTATTTTTCTTCTTTTTTTAATGTCCAGACGTCAGGGACTCAATGTCCCTGTCATTCTCAACCCTTAGTACATTACTCATAGAGTTGATCTTGAAGGAAAGGTGTTGCTAAACTTGTGACTAATTGGGGAAGTGTTGCTAATGTTTTCTAAGCAATGCCGATGATTAGGCGTTTAGTTGTGGGCGTACATTGATGATAAAGAGGTTATTAGGGTTGTTAAAATTTTGCATTTTATAGCTACATATAGCCAAGACCTAGAGGACATGCTGTAAAGTTTCTTATTAGATATACTTATACTGATAATAGATCATAATTTGATATTATCTCACGCTATAAAGCTCAGATAATCCTTTATTAGTCCCACAACAGGGAACATCAGCAGCACGAGGGGTAGAATATTGGGCAAATTGTCAGCGTCGAACAGAATCTCTGCTGTTTTCATTCCTGCCCTCTAAGCTGGTCTGCCCTGGGAGTGCTTGCTGTCCTACAAACACAAATGCGTGGATTATGTCTGGCAGCATTACTGCAGCTGCATCCACCCTCTGTGGCCCATGGCTGTGAAGTTGCTGCAGTGTTTAGCTTCTGCAGCTTGACTTATGATTGTCCCCAATCACGTCTTTGATGAAAAGACACAACCCCTGTACACTTCCTACACTTTTTTTGTATTATTTTAAAAGTAAATGCTAAAAGTTTACAACTGCATACCTCTATCTTACAGCAGGTCTAGTCTTTTCTGTAGTTTTCTTATTTTGTAAGGATGACAGGCATGTGGCAACTGTTTAATCAAACTGTAGAAAGGTCCAAATGATTATGTTACCACAGTTAAGATGATGGGAACAGTTAACAAAAATGGGAGATGTGTAAACAGAAAAACAGCATTGTACACATTATGTAGAGCCACGACTGTGCAGTAGCACTGGACACCATTTTCCTACTTAGCACAACAATCTTAATTACAGCACACAACCACGCATGACATTCCACAACCAGGAACAAGATCCAGAGTCTCGCTGGACTCTTTTAAAGGGATTTATTTATTATCATGGTTGTGGTTGTTAAGATTGCTTTGGACTGATGTGTGAACTTTTTTCTTACGCATCATGCCTTTACATGAAGCATTCAGACATTTTACTAATTAAATGGAACTCCAGCTAGCCATCAGCTACTCTTAGATCAGCTTGTTTCAGTTTGGTAAGGAATGCAAAGTTAGATTGTTTATGTACTCCCAAGTCATAGGTCATCATAATAATAAACATTATCATACATTGTATATTTTTACCATATGTAACATTCCTACATGAATTTTAAAAACAAACTTAAATGATTAAAAAAGAGTCTTGATTTAAATCCAGTGATGATCCCTTTCACAATGTTGCTTCTCATGGTTGTCATTCCCATATGAAAACAAAATAGGACAGTTTGTTTGTAGGAGGCATTTGTATTCGCTAATCTGTGGCATAGATTATTGGTTTTGTCAAGTAGCAAGGTATTAACATTTCACATCCGATTTTTAAGCCTGGCTGACTTTTTTCTCCAGTTTTTCTAAGAACAGGTGTTAAAGGGGTCATATTTTGCTAAATCCACCTTTCTTAGTCTTTGGTTCATTTATTTGTGAATTTGGACCCTAATAGTTCAAAAAGTTTGAATGTGAACCCTCCAGGTGCTGCAAAGCTATCTTTATATTCATTTAGGCAAAAATCCAGTGGATTTCTACAACCTGTTTGAATTCCTTCTTAATTTGTTACGTTTTATAACTAGTTACATCACAACATTTGCACATATAAGGTCAAGACTTCTGACGAACATTTCTCCGAGTACGACATCGTTTGTCAGTAGCAACGGTTGTAGTAAAAACTAAAAATATGTCCAAACTTCGAGCAAGTTACCTCAAATGTTCAGTTGTTGGTTTTCTAAACAAACTCAAGTGGCTAAACAGGACAAACAGCACAGTCAACAACCTGAAGGGGGTGGGGTCATGTGCATTTAAAGGGCCAGCACTCAAAATGACCTTTCTTGTGTCATTACTCAGAAATATGGCTGAAGATGGGCATGTGGAGTTGAATTAATGAAGAATTCAGACCCAAGCAGAGCATTTACAGTTTATGTAGAGCACAGGGAAATGTTTTAAAATGCATAAGTCCATTTAAAAAAAGCAAAGTATCACTCTTTTATGTCATGGTTGTAGGATATTTAACCTGTGCCTCAATCTGAGCTACATGTGCACATTTGATATAGTTATGTATACTTATTTCCATTCTGATATAATAGTAATAAGAAGAATATGAATATGAAAGAGAATAGATTCCTCAACACCAAGAAACAAAGAAAAATGGACAAATACTGTTACTGTTTTATTAGTCTGGAAGATTATTCCAACCTGTTTTCACCTGCTTGCTCAAGTCATCTCTCAAATTGTTTGGATTTTGTGAAGAAAAAAAAAGTCTTCATAAAAGATTGAGGCGTTGCCACAAATCACTGTAACATGATGTTTACACTAAGTCAGAGCAGTACCTTGTTTTGGTTGTCAGAGGCTGTAAAAGCCACCACACAGGTGAGAGAGGTAATGTATATCTGTTGAGGTGACGTGGCTCCTGTTGTGTAATAGGGGGACCATTGGCGTCTTTTGTTTCATGCCTTATACAGTGACAACCCCAACACACACACAGTCAGCATCAGCTTAAAAATTGCTTTTCATTTGACCTTACACATAAATTAATTAAATACCATTGTCCTCATGCTACAAGGAGAGCGTTCTTTCTTCCACAGATTCCAAGACTATATTTAGTCAAATTCCAAACAGTATAAACTATTCAAGCTTAATACTGTGTCCACTCAACGCACACCCATTCTTTTGTATCACAGCCATAGAATCCAGTCCCTCAATGTAAAGGACATACTGTACCTACAGTGTCATTTATCCCCCAGCAGGTCTTCAGCAGCAGGTTTACTCAGTTTCTCATGGAGGTCATACTCAGTCACTGGTGATGCAGAAAGTGACACCTGAACAGCGTCTGGGTCACATCTATTTCCAGATTTAGATCAGTGCTGTTTTACAGTAATGGTTCAGAGGGTTTCACTGGTTGTTTTTTTTTGTAAATAATCATATACAGGCGAGAAGGAAATTTGTTTTTGGGCTTCATTACTAAAATTGAACTGTTATGCCTGCACCTTTTTCATATTGACAAAACTAATCTGTGTTTAATCTCAGGCTGTACTGCCGTTGCAAAATGTTAAATGCAATAGGGCAAGTTACTCATGCTGTAAGCGGTTTTATGTATTGATGAAGATACTTTGAATGACACACAGGTGTTTTCAGTGTTGTATCACTTTTTTTTCATCTGCGTATTTAGTTTTATTTGTCCGTGGTTCATTTATTTGTGTATTTGGACCCTAATAGTTCATAAAGTTTGAATTTAAATCCTCCAGATGCTGCAAAGCTATCTTTATATTCACTTTGGCAAAAATCGAGTGGATTTCTACAGCCCGTTTTAATTCCTGCTTAATTTGTTACGTCTATAACTACTATAATTACGTCACAACATTCGCACATGTAAGGTCAAGACTTATGACGAAACATTTCATAATTGTTTGTCAGCAGCAGCGGTTGTAGTCCAGACTGAAAATATGTCCAAACTTGGAGCGATTACCTAAAATGTTCAGTTGTTGGTTGAACGGGACAGAGCAGCACAGCCAACAACATGGAGTGGCGGGGCTTGAAGTGTCTCATTTGCATTTAAAGGGCCAGCGCTCCAAACCACCTTTCTGGTGTCATTACTCAGAAATAGGGTTGAGGATGGACCTGTGGAGTTGAATGAATGAAGAATTCAGACCCAAACAGAGCATTTACAGTTTATGGAGACCACAGGGAAATGTTTGAAAATGCATAATTCCATTTAAAAAAGCAAGATATCACTCCTTTAAAAACTATGATTGCATTTTTAATATCTTTTAATTAAAAAAAACTTTATGTTGTTCTCTACTATTATGTAACACTTGAGTCTTTACTGTTTGTTATAGGACATATTTGTTTTTCTCTTTTTGCTGTTGTACTGAAACCACACCAAGCCATGATTCAAAAACTGAGGTGCATACTCAACCATGAGCGTTCCACAGGCACTCGGACCTTTTCTTAATAGTGTCTCCAGCTCAAACAAGCAGTACACTAACAGAAATTCTAAAGTATATACACTTTTTGCTTTTCTGTTTCAGATCTTGAATGAGTAGCAAAGACTGTAAAACACAGCTATGCAGACCATCAAGTGTGTTGTTGTCGGGGACGGTGCTGTGGGTAAAACCTGCCTGCTCATCTCTTACACCACAAACAAGTTCCCCTCTGAATATGTACCAACGGTAAGCATATTAATATGGCCAAGTTTGAAAAGTCTAAAAGTCAAAATGTGTTTTTATATATATTCTTAGTGGCGGGTTATGTGTGAGATTTGTTGTAGAGTGTATTATTAAATCACTTACAGGTTTACATAAAATGGATTCATTTCTCTTTCATGTGTTCTTTTAAATTATTTTCATGTATTCATTGAGCAGGATCGTGTCCCGAAGTTTATATTTTAATGTTTAAAATTATTTGATAGTGAAGTATTATATCCATGGTCATCTAAATGTATAAATGATATACAAATGTGTATATCAGAGGTGTATAATTAATCAAACTGAAATTTCATGAAAAACTTGTTGCAATTATAATTCATTGTTTAGTTGTTATTGTTAAAAATTGTACTTATAAATATATGCTTGATTGATTTGACAAATTTGAGTGGCCAATCTGCACATTTTTAATAACCAACAAGTAGATTCAAACTGCAGTATGTATTTTTTCACCACACTGTGCACCCGAATGTTGAGGATTTGTCAGATACAAACAGCATTTATAATGGGATGAGTAAATATCTCATTGTTGTTGTTTGTCTGTGTGTTCTAGGTGTTTGATAACTATGCTGTAACTGTAATGATTGGAGGCGAGCCCTACACCCTGGGCTTGTTTGATACAGCAGGTATGCTTTTCTGATTCTTACTTAAACATGTAATTCCTTTCATTGAGACTGTCCAGGTCGTCTTATTTTTAGTGTCGGTGGGAATATCAGCTATTACCTTTAAAGTCCTTCTTACTTTACTGTTGGAACCACCTTATTTGCTGCATCCAATACATACATTGCATCATCATTTTTTGTAGAATGTAATAACTGTAATTGCAAATTTTTTATTTTTTTTTGGTACAGTGTTTTTAATGTTTTGATTATCACACACTGTGCATTAAACATATTATTGGTTTTTGTTTTGCCCAGGTCAGGAAGATTACGACAGGTTACGACCTCTGAGTTATCCTCAGACAGATGTGTTCCTCGTCTGTTTCTCTGTTGTGTCCCCCTCCTCCTTTGAAAACGTCAAAGAAAAGGTACAGTTGGCTTTGTTGCCAAGATGTGTAGTCATCCTCTCCTATAGAATTTAATAGACAACTGTCAGTGATGTTACGTGGCACAGTTTTTCATTTTAATGTAATATATTTGACTTCTACTTGAAAAGGAAGTTGATGGCAGGAGTTTAACAGGAATTGCACGTTTCTCCACACAACTTTAACTGTAGCATGAGTTTATTTAATATGCATTTAGATTGTTTTATTTTTCATAAATGAAGATTGTCAGGACTAGCTTTCTTATTATATTTTTATTTTTCCCCCCATTTCTGTCCAAAACTTGAGTCAGTGCCAGTGACATGAGCGTCCCTCGGAGCTTTAGCTGCTGAGTGCTAGTCATTGTTTTTTCTTCATTAAATTAAAGATTTCATAATTGATCTTACAGTTAACCACTCTGTACCCATTTAATATCTGTTTATGTGCATAACTCCACAAACATACAGATTTGTAGCAGTTGTAAATGAAGAAAACGTAAAGTTGGACACTTGTGATGATCAGTTTTTCCCTGTCAGTGGGTTCCAGAGATCACCCATCACTGTCCAAAGACGCCCTTCCTGCTAGTTGGGACTCAGATTGACTTACGGGATGATCCATCCACTATAGAGAAGCTCGCCAAGAACAAGCAGAAGCCTATCACTCCGGAGACAGCCGAGAAGCTGGCAAGAGACCTCAAGGCTGTGAAATATGTGGAGTGCTCAGCCCTTACACAGGTAACACAATGGAAATGCATAAGTATGTTACACTATGAGGGATTCGTGACTTTTATTGCAAGAACTAAGAAAGTGGAGGAAAGAGGAACATGTTTGCATTTGACCTGAGCCTGTGCATGGTTAATGTGCTTTGTTTGGCATGCCGTTTGGTGTCTGTGACCGTCTGCTCCTCGTTGCAACCATCGGATGGTTTTCACGGGGCTGAAATCCTGCTGAGTTTTGAGGCTGTACAATATAGTAGCTACTGTAACTGGAGTTGTGTCTTCTGAGGACGTTTGCTTTCACTCACATGGCTTAACCTCTCGTGACTAGATAATACCACATCAAGAAAACAGAAGTGAAGCATGCAGGTCAATCAGCTCAGAGCTCTTTAATTCGTCAGCCTCTTAGGTGTAGCTGTTAAATAGTTATGTGGAGTCAGGAGTAGGGCTGCACGATTAATCGTTAAAAGATCGTGATCTTGATTCACATGTACGCAATCTCATTTCTAAACACGGATGATTCTTAAGCGTTTTATTACACGGGCTGCGTTACAAACAAATGCCCACAAACGCAGAACCGCCGCTGCCTCCTCCCTCAACCAATGGTAAAGTGTCTTTACAAGACATGAGCCTGCTGCTGTGAGGAAGGAGTGAATTACAGCAGAGGAACGTCTGCGGTAAAGAGAGTGAAATGGATGAAAACCCCAGTGGTAGTGGCAAGTGTCACCCACCCAAACTTTTGCCCAATAAAGGTTCGCATTCATTCATGTCGTATTCGTGTTAATCTCATGTCGGTCTTCTTTTCTGTCGTCCAGATCCAAGTGTCTTTTCACTTTCACTTCTCTGACTTCTGCGCTATTTTTCTTCTCCTTTTCTTTTCTTTGCCAGTGAGGATAACTCGGCCTTTAACCAAGAATCGAAAGTCTCACCCTCTCCAAAAATTTTAGATTAAAATAATTCCATTGTGCCAGCTGGTCAGTTTCTTTGCGCTGCAAACTTCCACAGATCAGCTGATGTCGCTTAACAACCAAGACCATAAGTGACCGGACTACTTGTGGAGTGATATGAAAGATGTGAATCAGTGGTAAAAGAACGCATTTTCCTTGACAGTGGTGCAATAAACATTTTGTGAAAAAAATTGTGCCAGAGAATCATGATCTCAATTCTAAGCAAAAAAAAATTGTGATTCACATTTTTGCCAGAATCGTGCAGCCCTAGTCAGAAGGCAACAAAAGTTAAATAGACTGTGTCACTGCTCACTATTTGAGATAAATATGTAATAATCTCTTTATTTTGTGCCATGAGTGTATATATAAGGCTAGTGCTATGTTTTTACAGATAATTACTAGTAGTGTGTCCTGCAGAATAAGTAAAAGTATCTGCAGATGAATTGGAGTTCCACCCATATAATGTTCCACAGCAGTTGAACAGAAACTACAGCTGTTCATTCATGCAGTATTTCATTCATAAATGGCAGCAGTGGAAATAAACAAAGTCTGCTGTTTGATGGAGAATGTTTTCACTTCCTCTAACTATCATTAGAAACCTGTTAAAAGAAAGACAACTCTTGAAACACTCGCATTTTGAGAAGGTGCAAGCCGTGGCTTGTCCTGCAATGTAACTTTAAAGCATTTGCACGTAGCAGCTGAGGAATTTTTTGTTTGAACCAACTTTTAGCCTGTTCACTTTAATGTCCAGTCCTTGTTTCCGTTTTACTATTCTGGGCCAATTTTTGCCATTTTTAGACAATGATACAGGGGAAATGGCAGGAAACAGGAGACACAGAGAATAACATCCAGTAAAACGTTGCTGAGGTTGAGATATAAATGTTGTGATCATATGCAGTCATCATTTTTCTTCAGTTGTAACGTTCAGCGTTTATTTGAGCCAATAAATGATATGATTAGATTACTAGATTTCCTTGAATGAAGATTGAAAACTTGGGATTTGTGGCAGATTGGAAATGGATTTACTGATCAAATGTTGGATTGTGCTACTGGTAATTGAATTACTCCTCTAATAAGTCACTTACTCTTCTGATTAAGTGCTCAGAAGTTGTGGTAGAAACTTAGTGAGGAAGATGAAAAGCAGAAGGAACACGAGTGGAACATGAACAGATGTTTTGGGCCTCACTCGCTGAGAGAACAATAGTGTTGATGGAGCT
Source organism: Sphaeramia orbicularis (assembly GCF_902148855.1). Taxonomy (NCBI): domain Eukaryota; kingdom Metazoa; phylum Chordata; class Actinopteri; order Kurtiformes; family Apogonidae; genus Sphaeramia; species Sphaeramia orbicularis. The sequence goes on along the minus strand of NC_043961.1, from coordinate 2,693,900 downwards.
AAGGTGCAACCCCCCCTTCCCTCCCCGCTCTGCTTCTTCCTTCCTGCTCCCCCATTTCTCCCTGGCAGGGCTGTTGCATAGCTGCTGATGTCATTTCCTGTTTCCTGCTGGGATCTCGGTCCACACCCCACATTTCTCCAGCTGCTTTCTGTCTTTGCGGTCGAACACGTTTCTTTATCACCACCGTTCGTTGCACCTTGTCTTTTCTGAATTTCCCACAAGTCTGTCCTCCCCGTTCTGCATACCCCTCTGCCTCCTCTGTCTCTTTCTGTGTTTTTGCTAATTGTGCTGTATTTCTCTTCCCTCTCTTGTCATTTGTAGCGAGGGCTGAAGAATGTATTTGATGAAGCTATCCTAGCTGCCCTAGAGCCTCCTGAGACGCAAAGACAGAGGAAATGCTGTATATTTTAAAGACTGACCTCATGTCTTCTCTTGTGATTACTAACATTCTCTGCATTTGTTTGCTTCACCAAAATCCACTTCCTTCAACTCTTTACATGTGCTGTGACTGAAATCCAGACTGATCTCAACTTAAGTCATCAAAATTGTAACAATAACATCAGCGAGCTGCTAGTTAAACCTCTGCTTTGTATGGAGAGGACATGATAAAAACCGCACTGTAATGATCTTTACTTTTAATATTCGGTTTGTTGGTTATGTATGCTTCTTCTGGAGTTACTTACCTCAGCGTGGTGTCAACTTCAGCATTATTCCTGGTTTTCATACCTGTTGGCCAGTGGCCAGCAGTAGAACAGCAGTCCACAGAGGATGTAGGATGTAATTTGGGATGTTGCCATTGTTTTCTGCAGTTACTTCACGCAGTCCTTCCCATCTGTCCTTCTGTAGTTGTTCCAGTGGGGATGGTTTGGACTAAAACTAAGGCGGTGGCTCCCCTGAGATTCCTTGTACAACTGAACAGTTGAATTTCCAATGCTCTGCTCATGTACTTCGGTGTGCTACTGCTAACGTGTGGTTACATATAGGACTGTTAAGTTATATACAGAGTGTTTGGCCATTTCCTAACATTCATACAAGATGACTGTTTACTTGTTTGATACCACAGAGGGATGGGCATTTCAAGATGAATGTCGTTCAACAATTATTAGGTAGTAGTTGACTATTTTTCCAGTATTTTGTCAGATGAGATTGCAGTTATACAGTATAGATTTTGTGGCTGCTGGCTAACATGCTGTTTTAGAGCAGGTAGACTATGTGGACACTGGGCATCGACCGTCTGCAGCTTGTGTGACAGTGAAAATACGAAACTAGGGTTATAACGATGTCATGGTGTTACGATTAATCGGGATTTTAAACGTCACGGTTAATTAATCATCAGCGCTGCCAAAAACCATCACAAAGTACAGTAGATTAATAGCAGAACCAAAGACACACCAATATGCGCTTCTTGCATGGAACGAAAGCAACGCTACAGAAGCACTACATTCAACATTCCACCAGTGAAAATGACAGAGACGGAACAAGCTTCTCGTTCAGAAATTCAAACAATTCAGAAAAATGTGTTTCAGAATTGTCTAAACTGTAAATATATTTTTGATGCGGGCTCACTTTTGTTTCCATAGAGTTTGCATTCGCAAACGTCATGTATGCATCTTCCATTTAGGCTACCACTGTGCAACCCCATTCACACCCTTTTGGCTGCGTAGCTTTCGTACAGTAAGGCCGTTCTTCTCCAGCTCAGACTGTCATACAAGCTTCAGGAGGGTGAACTGGTGAATTGATGCAGTAAACATGCTCTGTTTGATCACAAGGCAAATGATATAAAATAATCTGATGCTTCACAACAGCGGGAGATGTAGAGGAATTAGTAACGCACGTTAAGTTTCAGTAGTAGTCTTGAAACTGAGATTAATTCTCTGATGATAATCGTAGAACAAAAATCTCTAATTGTTACATCCCTACACAAAACAAGACTAAACTTCACCTGTGAGATTCAAAGGTTCATCTTCTGCTTTACATTTGCTGGAAGCATTTCTGTCTCTCTCTTAAAAAAACAAGCTCAAAACCAGTATAAATTGCTGCACACTACTTTTGCATTAAGGTAGACCGTTAAAGAGCATTAACTAAGTTGGTTGCGACTGGCCAGTGAACCCAGTCGTGGATCATGTATGCAGCATGTTGTCATGTATACCCTGAATGACAGACACAGGACCACCAGGACCTGTCCCAGTGAGTCTGACAACCCCTTTTAACAAGCACTGCTGCTTCCCCTGAGCAAAGGAAATGTGTTATTCAGTGTGATAAGCGAATAAACTAGTCTTTTTTTTTTTTTTCTTTTTTTTTCTTTTTTTTCCCCTTTAACGATCATTCCAATATTTGTAACTTGTGGCCCATCCCTAGTACCATGGTACTGTCTTCTGTCCACAGTCTACTTTGTTGTGGGAGTATACTTCTGTTTTTTCCATTTGTAATTCTTTGACCAAAATCCTTTTGTGGGCCAGGTTTTTTTTTTTTTTTTTTTTTCCTCTCTACATGACACTAATGTGCCATTTACCGTGGTGCAAATCCTGCTTATACAAAAAAAAATTAACACTGTGTTAAATGACGTGTGAAATGAATAAAGAAATGGATTTAACCCCTGTTTACTGGCTCTCTTCCTTGTCCTGTGGTTTCTCACACAAGTATTTAGTACAGTAGCTTACAGCCTTGAGCAATGCTGATGGGCTTAAGCAGTTTAGTGCACAGAGCAGCCCTGTGCGTCTGCAGCTCCGGTTACTTCACATGACTGGGCTCATGGTGTAAGCAGCTCTGCTCTGGGGCAAAAACACCCACATCTGAGGCCGAGCGAAGGCGCAATCTGTGGAGATTAGGGTGTTGTCAAATATGTCATCAACATGCTGTCTGTGTGTTCTACTTATTTAAAGGTAAAAGGATTATGAGAAATGTGCGGAAATGTGTGGCTCGTTTTTTTTTTTTGTTTTGTTTTGTTTTTCTTTTGTTGTGCACAGAGTTCTGATGTTATGCTCTCCTGTTCCTCCACTTTCTGGATTTGAATTTTTTATGATTTGAACTGTTATGTCTTGGCTGCACTTTGCACTTCGTTGTTGACACCTTTTTTTTTGTCCCCCAACAGCACACTAACACTTCACTGTTTCTTAGGACGGCCCTAAGAAACTAAAAACCCTCAAAGCTTCAACACGTATGATTCGCACAGGCGCGTGTGTTTCGTGAACTTTGCGTTGGAGTCTGGTTGGTGTCCGGAGCTGGTTGTTTCTTTCAGCTGACTCAGTTTCTAAGGCCCAGTTTACACAACAATGCTCTGAAAACAGCAAAATCTTTTATCAGATGTGCCTTTTGTTTAGACGTCAACAGCGTTTTTGGGGGTTGAAAAGGCAAAAAAAGTGAAACCGCCCTCCAGAGTGGAAATCTTAAAAATGCTCCACTCTCGCGTTAGTATCTAAAGCAGGGGTGTCAAACTTGTATCCTGCATGTTTTAGATAGTTCCCTCTTCCATCACACCTGTAAGCCATTGCATCATTATCAGGCTTTTGCAGAGCATGATAATGAGCTGATCATCAATTGAACCATGTGTGCTGGAAGAGGGAGATATCTAAAACATGCAAGATACTGACCCTCGAGGACCGGAGTTTGACACCCCAGGTCTAAAGGGCTGAAAACGCAAAACTGCATTTTCTCGTCACGTAGAATTTACATGCACCGGTACAGGAAAACATGTCGGATTATTTCTTTCAAGTTGCCCTAGCCCCTCTAATTTACATCCAAGAGTCGTTTCAGCAATTGTCACAGATCTTTATATAGTAGTAGAGAGCAGAGAAGGACGATGTTCTGTTTCCTGTTTTGTGATTGTATTTTGCACTAGGAGAGAACAGGAAGAGAAGTAGAACCGTTTTATGCAGGTGCTTAATTTTGGTGGTGCCACCTAGCATGCGTACTACATTGATAAATAGGAAATTTCAGTTTTCCGTGTCTGTCGGCATGCAGATTTTCCCCCCAAAACACACATCTAAACGCGGAATTAAAAGTGAGAATGCAACACCACTTATGCGTTTTCCGGTTCAGGTCATTGCCGTCTAAACGTAGCTTTAGATCACAGTTTGTGTTGTACACTGTTGCTGCTGTTGAGGAGCACAAGACATGCTTTGAAGTACGGAGGTGGCATGAAGCTGTATGGTTGACATGATACGTTGTCAGTTATAATCTGCATGTCAGTCGAGCCAGTTGTAGGATCATAAACTCCTGCTTAGTTTCACGTTAGACTACACGTTATTTTCTCTCCAAGTTCACATCATACGTGACTTAATTACAAAGTACATGCAAAATATCTCCTCTTTTAAACCGTATGTAAATGAACAATGTTGTGAGTGAAGCTTTTATAGATAAACGTTAGAATTGAAGTCAGTTCAGATGAGCTGTGATTGCTTAAACTCTAAACCATGCCATCTCAGTTCAGACTACAGTTTCCGTTTTAAATGTTTGTATTTATAAAGGGTTCTGAACAGTGTCTATACTTACCATTAGACTCATAGCATAATTGCCCAAGTCATATTTTTGGGCAAAATTGTGATATCTGCATAACTTTGCAACTTAATTTTGTACAGATATCACAATTTAGCCAAAAATATGACTTTGGCAACTATATTATGAGGCTAACATTAAGTATAGACACTGTTCAGAACCTTTTATAAAATACAAACATGCAAAATGCTGTGTAAAACTAGTGTTTGAGACACTAAAGGTCAACTAATAGTGGAGTTTTACGTTCTAATATTATAATAGTGCCTACTAGAAGTTTACCAACCTGCTTACCAAGCTGCTGAAATAAACACTGGAAACATTCAACTCTTTATTTTTATCACGAAATAAGAAAAATGTTGACCTGAACATCGACATGACAGTAAGAAATACCTACATTATTAAATCAATGCTGTAAATAAATCTGGAACCAGGTGATCATATGTGGGTTTTTTTTTAATAGTTTCAAAGTCTGAAATCAGCCACTGGATCTGTGAGAATTTATCCGCCAATCCGATCAGTTGTCAGGCATTATCTTGGAGATTGCGACGTCTAACATTAACCAGCAACTGGCTCTGAGCACGAAACAGACTCCGACACAAACTTCACGCGAGCATGTGTGAATGATACGTACTGAACCTTTAAAATCCTTGTCATTCGTTCTTTTCATATTCGATTGAGAATCCACAATTGGAAAACGAAAAAATGACTCATTATTTCATTATTCATGTACAAATCAAAAAATGAGTTTTTTTATTCTTTCGATTGTACACACAAATTAAAAATTGCAAAAAAGAAAACAGACCAAATGTGGTGTTTCATGTTGATGTTTTGATATCTGATTTGATCTGACCAGAAGTTACTGACTTCTTCATGTGTTACGTGAAGTGTCTTCTCCTTAGATCTACCATGGACGCTCTGTATCAGACAAAACAACAATACCTGGAAGATCCTGACCATTTTTTCAGTTGTCATGTCGTCCTCCTTCAGAGTAACGTATTTGCTGCCTCTGAATAACATGAAATTCTCCATTAGCGCAGAATGCATTAGACAGAGTACCAGCAAACCCACGATTTTCCAGAACAACACACGAATAGGGCTGTGTATCGGCAAGAATCTGGTGACATGATACAAATCGCAGTACTAGGATCACAATATGATATATCGTGATACTGTTAAAAAGGCAATTTTTTGTTTGTTTCTTTTGGTTTTTTTAATGATTATTTCCTGGAAGAATTGAATTACACCAGAAATCTGCACAAATACTAAACATATTTTTATTTGATCAGAACAGGATCTAATGTTCATAAAATGTTCCTGTGTTCAAACTGAAATTCTGTTTTACAGACATCACAGTTTCAGATCCTGTTCAAATGTTCATATTCTATTAGTTCACAGCTAACATCAGAACAGTATTTGAGTTCAATCCCAACAAAGGAACTCCCATCTGCCTCTCAGACAGAAAAAAGTGCTTTTAGGATGATTCAAATAAACATCATTTAATAAAAGTGTTAAATTCTAACAAATAAGATATAAACAATAAAGAAAAACAAAAAATGAACCTCTGCCATATCTGCATTTGAATAAATACCTAAAAATAGCCATACAGTACTTTTTAATATCGATACAGTATTGTGAAATGAAATATCGCGATATATTGCAGAACTGATATTTTCTAACAGCCCTACACATGTACAAGTCAGGAACCTCCAGGTCAAACCAAATCAGATCTCAGAAATGTCGACATGAAACCCCACATTTGGTCCATTTGCTTATTTCCAATTTTTAATTTGTGCCTACAATAGAAAGAATGAAAAACAACTTGTGTTTTGATTTGTACATGAATAATAAAATGAGTCATTTTTTAGTTTTCCGATCGTGGATTCTAAATCGAATATGAAAAGAACGAAGGACACACGGGTTCTTCAATAATCCTCACTGTCTTCTCGTTTCTCCGCCCAGGCTGCAGTTGTGTTGCCCCCTCTGCGTCATTATTTTTGGACCTTTTTCTACCTTTGTGTTTTCCCCTTGCATTGAGCCTGTGTGTTTGTGTGTTTGTGTCCACAGAAAGGCCTAAAGAATGTGTTTGATGAGGCGATATTGGCTGCATTGGAGCCCCCAGAGCCCAAGAAGAAACGCAAGTGTGTGCTGCTATGAGAGGCTCCCACCTTTTTAAAGTGCACACATGTACACACACGCATAACACACACACCCATCTTAAACACACACACATACGCTCCCTTCCCTGACCCCCGTCCCCGTCTCGCTCCCCCCCCCCCCCCCAGCAAACCCCCTCTTCCCTCGCTCTGCTAAGGCTGGTTGACAACTAAGTCCTCGACAGCCGACTGAGTTTTAGATTAATTCTCTGCAATAATACGAAGCTTCATCCCTGATTTCCTAATTCTGAGTTTGGGACAGAACCTGAACCGGACGACAGGCTGCTGGAGGGGGGGTCCGGGCGGGGGTCCCGCAAACCCAGCTTTACACACACACACAAGTAGAAGTACAAAACAACACGTCGAGCTTTCGGATCAGTCCAGTTAGTGTTGTGGCCTTTAGACGCCCGGCCGTTCAGTCGTTCTCAGCCAATCACGGAGACAAGCCCCGCCTCAGCCACTCCCAGCTGCCTGATTGACAGCTGCTCACGCTGCTGGTCCTGACCCCCCTGCTCCCCCCCCCGCCCCCCTCCGTTGACGAGCACACTCAATCCCTACATTCTTTTCTCAGCGCTAGCAGAAGACATGCTAACAGAGTAGTGTTTTGTTTTTGTTTGCCAACACCCCCTCCCCGTTTATTCCCTCAAACACACAAGTCTGAGATATTTATCCCACGCTCCAGGTAGACAGAACCACTAAAGAGACCGCAAGAAGGACCGTAAAAGGTAGTTCAGGTTGAAGTCCAGCCATGGCGGCGGTGTCGACCGTTCAGAGCGGACTTGGAGCGTGGTCGTCACTTGAAGAGCTAAAGGCATCCAGTAATAATAGGTCTGCTAGTGGACCGCAGGAATTGGCCTTTTTAGATGCAGGGAAACTTAAAACAGTGTTAGCAGAACAAGCGGTGTGTTGTTCACGCTTCGCCAGGGGACCAAGGGAGGGTAAAAAAAAGGCAGGAAATACCGTTAGAGCGAACAGCGTCGTCACCTTTACGGCTGGAACGGGTACAGCAGAGACACCGAACACGCGCCGGCAAACGCAGGCAGCCATGTTTTAGAGTTTCGAGATTCGAAGCATGAATTTCCACCAGAATTCTGTGCCAGGTCAGAATTTGGTGCCTTCCTTTTTCGTATGGCTGTGCGTCAAAGGGCTGTCTGATCCGTCGTACCCGTCGAGCCGGTACGGTGCCGAGCGACGCCGAGCCCTGGCCTCTGTTCTAAAGGATAGGTCTAACAGATGTAATTATAATGTAAGCTGACACACAATGTCGACGTAGGCTCCAAGTGTTTTTACCAAAATCTTTTTTTCTTCATTTTTTTGTTTGTGCTGTTTTTTTTTTTTATTTTATACATATAAATATATATATATAAATATATTAAAAAAAAAAAGGTTTCTTTCACTCCTTTTACATTTAGGGGTCGGAACTCATCTGAACTCTTACCTGCCAGTTTATACCAAGATAACCTCTGATTGGTTTAGGCAAATAAAAAACCTCCAATGGCAGAGAGACTGTTTGGTTAAGATTATTTGTGATCAGTTGGTTCTTGTTTTTCTTTACTGGTGGCTTTGAGTTGGGTTGACATCCAGCCCAAGTCAATATAATTATTATAACCTGTTGTTGTTTTTGGTGCAAAACCAAATGCTTTGTCTAAGGTCTTTGTTCTTTGTATATGCATTCTTTTCAAAAATATTAAACTTATACCTTAATTGCCTTTACTACCTTTCCTTGCCCGTTCTTTTTAGATCATCTGTGGATCAAACGCACACCGAAGAAATGTTTGGGACGTCTGTTGCGCCTCATTATGTAATAACAGTGCAGTATGTAATGTAATTTTTCATCACATTTGTAATAAAATTCTTGAACGCATTTTGTTATAACTTCTTACATATTGCAGTGATTATTACAAAATGCAGGTGTAGTACTTTTTTTTTTTTTTAAAGAAAATGTAATATTTTGGTGCATTATGTAAAAAAAACGTCGAAAAGCCATTGAAATTAATGCCTTAATTGGAAAAACCATGAAAACCGGCAGAACAACATTAAGTATTCCAGCTTAATTAGAATTAATAATAAAAAAAAATGGGAGGATGTTTCATTGTTAAACTTAAGTCAAATGTAACTTTTCATTATAATAGAGAATGTGTTGGAAAGCATAGAGACTAAAGCTGCATTAAGGATTAGTGACAAGAACATTTCCAGTGCAGTGAAATTTTGGAAGTTATTACAAAATGCGTCAAAGTTTATTGCAAAATGTGTTCAAGTATTTTATTACAAAATGTGGTATGTGTTTGCAAAATGCGGCGTTATTACATAATGACGTGGAAAAACTATTACATATTGCACTGTTATTACATAATGCGGCGCCGCAGACGTAAAGTTGCTGAAAAAAAGTATTAGACCGTCAAAAGTCGTCCATAACAATGGTTCTGCAACCCAGTCCTAACTCCTGTGTGTGTCATGTGACTAAAACAGACAGAAAAGAAAACATGGAATGAATAAAAGCACTGTTTCTGTCAGTACAGTGACACAGATACTGATGGAAGAACTGGAGTGATTTTGGTTTTTATTAAGAAAACATGTTAAATGGATAGATATCAGCTCTGAAATTCAACTATGAGCTGTTTTTGTTCTCATATTTGTTCAAACAGATGGACCTTTAATTGGACCAGGCATTAAAAAGAACAAGGAACTGAAGAAAACAAGAGGTGGTCTAAGAATTTTTTTCCGCGACTGTATCTATTTTAACTTCTAAAATGTGCATTTGAGTCGACTGGGATGTTGAGTAACAGAGCATATTTTTAGGTGATGAACATGTAATGGTGCATTTGACCAGCAGGAGGTGCTCTGTGTCCAAATATGAGCTGAGTCGTTCATCATCATGGAGCTGATATTTTTATAACAAATGGAGCCTCAGCAGTAAACTGGAGTAACTGTGTTCAAACGCATACATGACATGTTTACACTGCAGTTACAGGATCTGAACTAGATCTAAATATGTGAAAGTGTAGAGAGAAAAATGAAAGCTAATGTTGTACCACATCCATATGCAACATTAATATATATCCGTTTATGGGCATTTGATGTGAGTTAACATGAATATTAGAAATGGGAAAAGAAAATCAAGAACAGGAAATAATAATCAGTAGATACGTGAAAAGCTGAGGATGTACCACCTGAAAACACATGACAGTGAGAGGAAAAGCAAAAATAATGTAGTTACTGTGTTCAGTGGTTAATGTGTCAAACTTTCATCTTCTGAGACTTTTGGGAAGGTTTTTGAGGTACATGCACTTTAAAAAAAAAAAAAAAAAAAGTGTTTCCTTGTTGACTCCTAAATGCATCTGGCTGTAAAAATGGTTAACATCGTATATTTTAAACAATGTGGCTAAAAAAAAAAAAAAAAAAGTTGCTGTTTATTGAACCTCCTGTACGTCTTATCGTCACTTTCCTAAAATAATTGCCTTAGTATTTTTTTCAGGAAACACAAAAAACTTCAACAGAAACTGGGTATTTGATGATTCAGGCAAAAAAAGTCATTTTGTGACAAAATGACAGGCAATTATTCTAGGAAGGTGACGATATATGAAAACAGATAAATGATCATGGATTTAAATGTATTCCTCATAGATGATGCTTATTGGGAAGTAGGTAAAAAAAAAAAAATGGTGTCTCAGAAAAACTAAAATACCAAAGTATAAAAATGTACATTCACTAAAGTAAAAAAAAAATTACTAAGTAAAAATTTTTTTTAGAAAGTTATCAGTTTGGGTTTTTTATGTCAAATATTGAGATAAAATAGAAGCAGTAAAATCCAGTAAAATGAGGCGTGTCTAATGTTGAGTTACTTGAGTCACAGGAAATGGAAGAATTTTAGAGAAAAAAAAAATGCAGATTTTTTTTTTCCTGTGAAAATCTAAAATGTGTCATTATTGTATTCAGAGACAGTACACACACACACACACAAACATTTTAAATAATGTGGATTAAAAAAAGGTTGCTGTTGATTGAGCATGCTGTATATCTTATCACTTTCCTTAAATAATTGCCATAGTCTTTTTTTTTTTTTTTTCAGGAAACACAAATAACTTAAACAGAAGTTGAGTATTTGATGATTCAGGCAAAAAAAAAAAAGTCAATTTGTCCAAAAATGAGGAAGGTGACGATAAGTGAAAACAGACAAACAATCATAGATTTAAATGTATTCCTCATAGATGATGTTTCGTGGGAAGTAGGTAAAAAAAAAAAAAAAAGGTGTCTCAGAAAAACCAAAATACTAAAGTATAAAAGTGTACATTCACTAAAGTAAAAAAAAATTACTAAGTAAAAAAAATTTTTTTAGAAAGTTATCAGTTTGGGTTTTTTATGTCAAATATTGAGATAAAATAGAAGCAGTAAAATCCAGTAAAATGAGGCGTGTCTAATGTGGAGTTACTTGAGTCACAGGAAATGGAAGAATTTTAGAGAAAAAAAAAAATGCAGATTTTTTTTTTCCTGTGAAAATCTAAAATGTGTCATTATTTTATTCAGACAGTACATAATAAAACATTTTAAATAATGTGGATTAAAAAAAAAAAGTTGCTGTTGATTGAACATCCTGTTTGTCTTATCGTCACTTTCCTAAAATAATTGCCTTATAAATATTTTTCAGGAAACAGACAAAAATTTAACACAGGTTAAGTATTTGAGGATTCAGGCAAAAAAGTAATTGTCATTTAAAAAAAAAAAAAAATGAGGAAGGTGACGATATGTGAAAACAAACAAATGATCATGGATTTAAATGTATTCCTCATGGATGATGTTTAGTGGGAAGTAGGTAAAAATGTGGCGCCTCAGAAAAGCAAAAATACTAAAGTATAAAAATGTAACAAAAAAATTCTAAAGTAAGAAAATTTATAAGTTTGTTTTTTTTATGTAAAGTATTGAGATAAAATAGAAGCAGTAAAATCCAGTAAAATGAGGCGTGTCTAATGTGGAGTTACTTGAGTCACAGGAAATGGAAGAATTTTAGAAAAAAAAAAAATGCAGATTTTTATTTCCCATGAAAATATAAAATGTGTAATTATTTTATTCAGAGACAGTACACAATAAAACATTTTAAATAATGTGGATTTTAAAAAGTTGCTGTTTTTTGAGCATGCTTATCACTTTCCTAAAATAATTGCCTTACTCATTTTTTTGAGGAAACACAAAAATCTTAAACAGAAAGTGGGTATTTGATGATTCAGGCAAAAAAGTCAATTTGTCAAAAAAAAATGAGGAAGGTGACGATATGTGAAACAGACAAACAATCATGGATTTAAATGTATTCCTCATGGATGATGTTTAGTGGGAAGTAGGTAAAAATGTGGCGCCTCAGAAAAGCAAAAATACTAAAAGTATAAAAATGTAACAAAAAAATTCTAAAGTAAAAAATTTTATAAGTTTGTTTTTTTTATGTAAAGTATTGAGAGAAAATAGAAGCAGTAAAATCCAGTAAAATGAGGCGTGTCTAATGTGGAGTTACTTGAGTCACAGGAAATGGAAGAATTTGGAAAAAAAAAAAAAAAAACATTTGTTTTTCCCATGAAAATATAAAATGTGTAATTATTTTATTCAGACCGTACGCAATAAAACATAAACCTCAAAACCAGGACAGATGTTTGTTCCAGGGTTGTCCTGCTCGTTCCCACCTGCAGTTCCTGAACCAGTGGAAGTTTCAGAAGATGTAAGTATTTGATTCTTTTATTTAGTTTTTTTATTTATTTATTCTTCTGTACAGCACTTCTGTCCTCTGTGGTTGTTTTAAAGTGAAGATGGATTGAATTAGATGTAAGTGGAGACAAAAACCACTACAGCACAGGTGTCAAACATGCGTCCCGGGGGCCAAATCTGCCCCCCCCCCATCAAAGGTTCCATTGCGGCCCTGCAGGATGAAAGTGCATAAATGAACCTGAACAGTCCAGGTTGAACAGATCCTTTTGGTTCAGGTTCCACATCCAGACCAGTGTGATCTACAGTCAAAAGAACAACACAATAACCCATGACTAATGACAACTGCAAATTTACTGTGAAAAATTATGTGGAAAAAATTTAAGTGAAAAAAAACATAAGATTACACTGTGAAAATATTTACATTTACAAAACTATTCTTTCACAATAAAAATGCAATAAAAAAAAAAAAAGATGAACAATCCGAAATGTGCAATTGTAACAATATTCTGCCTGTTCCTAAATGTTTGGTGCATTTATGGATCCACTGTGATCTGCAGTTGTGTTCAGAATAACAGATGGAATATTGGAGAAATTGTTCAAATTTTAGTTCCAAACTCCAAAATTTGAACAATATTCTGTCTGTTCCCAAATGTTTATGGAACACTGTGTGTAAATGTACATGTACAAATAAGAAGTCGAGGTATCATTTTGTTAAAATTGCACTAATTTTTCAAATGAAATTTCTGTTTTTTTCAAGTTATTCACTTTTTTTTGTAAAATGTAAATATTTTCATAATTTAATTGGGATTTTTTTTTGTACTAAAACAAAAAGAAAAACTTGGATTTGTCATTATTTATAGGTTATTAAGTCATTATTTCACTGGTTCTGGCCCGCTGCAGATCAAATCGGGCTGAATATGGAACTGAACCAAAATGAGTTTGACAGAACTGCACTAAAGTTTTCAGTTGTTGGTTGAACAGGACAGAGCAGCACAGCCAATGACCTGGAGGGGGCGGGGTCTGAAGCGTCTCCTGTGCATTTAAAGGGCCAGCGCTCCAAACCACCTTTCTGGTGTCATTCCTCAGAAATAGTGTTGAAGATGGACCTGTGGAGTTGAATGAATGAAGAATTCAGAGCCAAGCAGCAAGGTTATTATCGTTAACGAAAACTAACGAAATGACAACAACTAGAATTGTAAAAACATTTTCATTAACTGAAATTAAGAAAAACTAGAATTAAAAAGAAAAAACGATAACTGAAACTGTATTGTGTGTTTACAAAACTAACTAAAACAGATAAAAATTATGGATAAAATTCCCTTCGTTTTCGTCTTTGTTAACGTCAGATTGATATAAAATCGATTTATTTCGCTCTAGCAATTTTAGCTGTTGTCACCATACGACACTTTTTGGTCCGTCGCTTGTGTTCACTTGTGGTTTCCAGTCGTCTTCTGGTCCCCACTCTACCTGGAAACATGGAGACTAAAGCAGCAGAGTCCTGTCTGGGATTGATTTGAATACGACCACAGAGAAGAAGAGAAAAGAGACCACTGAACTAAAACTAATACTAAACCAAGGATTTAGAAAATAATGGAAACTAATAAAAACTAGTAAACCTGCTGAAAAAACTAATTAAAACTGAATTAGAGAAAAAAAAGTCAAAACTAAATAAAACTAAACTATAATGAAAAATCCAAAACTATTGCCAAGCAGAGCATGTACAGTTCATGTAGACCACAGGGAAATGTTTGAAAAAGAAGAATTCCATTTAAAAAAGCAAAATATGACCCGTTTAAATTACACTGGTCAACAACAAATTTATTGTTTCAGTTTTTGGAGCTGATTTAGGATAATTTTGGTGCTGAATCCAAAAATCACATTCATTTTGCTCAGTCAGGTCAACTTTCTGAACTATGCTACATATTGGCTTTTGAACATTTTTGCTTACATTTATGGGCATTTTCACATCATATGATACAAAATTCCTTCATATTTCTTACAATAAATGAGTTCTGAAGATTTTACTTTTGCCAATTCATGATTAATGTTTTTTTTAATCTTACAGGTGAATGAAATGGCTTCGACTAGAAGATCTTGCAAAAATAAGCCTGATGTATTCTGCTACATCTGCACTGAATACATAATAAATAATAAATACATCCTGTTAGAAAATGATTTTTTTTTTTCTTTTAAAACCTATTTTGGGTGAGAACTACAGGGTGGGGAAGCCAAATGTACACTGAACATTTAGTTGTTATTTCTCAGCAGACACTACGTCAGTTGTTTTGAACCCAAACATATACTGATGTCATAATCATACCTAACACTATTATCCATACCTTTTCACAAACTTTTGCCCATATGAGTAATCAGGAAAGCAAACGTCAAAGAGTGTGTGATTTGCTGAATGCACTCGTCACACCAAAGGAGATTTCAAAAACAGTTGGAGTGTCCATAAAGACTGTTTATAATGGAAAGAAGAGAATGACTATGAGCAAAACTATTACCAGAAAGTCTGGAAGATACTATTAAAGAAGAATGGGAGAAGTTGTCACCCCAATATTTGAGGAACACTTGTGCAAGTTTCAGGAAGCGTGTGAAGGCAGTTATTGAGAAAGAAGGAGGACACATAGAATAAAAACATTTTCTATTATGGACATTTTCTTGTGGCAAATAAATTCTCATGACTTTCACTAAACTAATTGGTCATACACTGTCTTTCAATCCCTGCCTCAAAACACTGTACATTTTGCTTCCCCACCCTGTAAATAAATAAAAATGATAATAAAAAAAATACATAAAAAACAATAATGAAAAAAAAAAAAATTCTTATGAACCTATTTTTCATGAAGTTGCAAAAATGTCCACTCAGCTGGATACCATGTGTTTAATTTTTGACGCAGAAACATGTATTTACTGATAAATTGTGTGAAAACTATGGGGAGGGCTTATGATTCTGGGGGTTTATCCTCAGGACAGATCTACACAATGTTACCAACTCATGTCAGAAAAGATATGTAGTGTCTTAAAACTTTAATAAAGATATGTGTAAAAAAAAACAAAAAAATCCATGAATATACAAGAGAACAGCTGTAGAAGAGCTGTCCACTGTAGTGACCAGTGTGCATGAAAGGGTTAATGCATTGTACAAACTATGTGAAACAAACACTGATATTTCATGTAGTAATTTAATAATTAATGACAGTTTCAGCAAAGTAGAATTATGGACGTTTATTAAAGCTGCACTAATCCATATTTTTACACATACAAGCGTATAGAAGCACAAAAAATGATTTTTGTCAGTTATACAGAGTTGTTTTTTTTTACTTATTGGATTGGATTTCCAACCTTTAAATATCCACTTTCAGCAGGTAAACTAAACAATATCCTGCCTTAAAACAAAACACAATTAACCCATAAGGACCCAGTGGTGCTTTGGTGGCAGTTCCCAAATGAATTTTTCTCTATATTTAACGTTCTTTTAGTAACTTATCACCATTTATTATAATATTATCTTCTGTATTTTGTGTTTCTTCAGCGACAGTCAGGTATTGTTGGTAGAAAGAAGGAGGACACATAGAAGAAAAACATTTTCTATTATGGACATTTTCTTGTGGCAAATAAATTCTCATGACTTTCAATAAACTAATTGGTCATACACTGTCTTTCAATCCCTGCCTCAAAATATTGTACATTTTGCTTCCCCACCCTGTACATAAAAAGTCAACTGATAAAGTCACAAAAATGTCATCAATTTTGTAAGAAGATCAAATTTTTCAAAATCAAATTAGCAAAAAAAACCTGACCTGATTGAAAAAAACAGATGTCATTTTTGGATTTAGCGGTGCAAAATGGTCCGAATTCAGTTGAAAAAACGAGACAACTTGCACAAAACATTTCTTTGTAACCCAGTGTAATCAGAAACAAAACGTGGTCCGGTTCTGAACTGACAGATGGTGTTTTCTAGTGGTTCATAATAAAATCTCCCCAGCTGCATTTATCCCACACACACACACACACTCATTGTTTTTCAGTGTGTTTCTGTAAAGTCCATGCTCTCAGATCAGTATCACTTTCACAGCTTTACACAGATGTCCAAGAATTCCTCCGAAACGCGGCCGATGAGGGTTAATATCCCAGGTTCGGTGACCTGGATCATCTGCGGCGTCCACCCTCATCCACCCCACCAGGCCTTCACACATTCCCTGCCTTTCTGGAGTGCTGTCTGTCAGCGCCTTCTTCTGCTAAAGAGACGCTGACAGCCATTAATTATCACACAGGCTGAACCGAATGCATTCCACTGAGCTGAACGATCTGCATGTACGTCTGTGCACACACACACACACACACACACACACACACACACACACACACACACACACACACACACACACACACACACCACCTGGCCTCCATTGGTCTTCATCATGTTTGACAAATGAGTCCAAATGTTTTGTCCTCTGGGATCGTCCAATCACAGCGGAGCCTGGCCGAGCATCTCCTGTGGGTGGGGCCAGCGTCCAACACACACACACACACACACACACACACACACACACACCAGGATCCACTTCCACACAGTTCGACACAACCTGGTCTGAGTGGAATGTATGGAACTGTACACAAACCAGCGTCAACACAACATCACACTGTGTTCTCCAGTTAACGGCTGCTTCAGGGTTCAACAGTCACATGCAAATAGAAACAAACACATGTTTTACCATTAAAGAGTGAACCACTTATACCAGCAGAGTCACAGTCGTTTTCTTCCAGGTTCCACGTTCAGCTCAGTATGATCTGCAGTGGGCCGGACCAGGCACATACCTGCATAATAACCTGTAAATAATGACAACTCCAAATTTTTTATGTGCAAAAAATAACATGAAATGATGAAAACATTTATATTTTACAAACTTTCCAAACAAGAAAGATGTGAATAACCTGAAAAAACTGACATTTATGAAGAAAAATAAGAAGAAAAATCAGATCTACCCGGACACTAAACAGACAGAATGTGGTTAAAATTGCACTGATTTTTCTTCAGACAGTTCAGGTTGTTCATATTTGTTCAGGTTATGGATGTTTTATTATTAAAGGAGATCAGAATTTATTGTTCTTTGCAATAAACCACAGAGAAAAAAATTGGTGTTGTCATTATTTAGAGGTGTGATGTCAGATTATTTTTTTCACATGAAACCAAGAAGAACATTTGGAGTCATTTTTTTAGGTGATTCTGCTGTTTGACAGTTCAACGCCCTCAACTGTTCATATCTGCTGCACTCTGCAAAGTCATCCTGTGGGCCAGTTTAGGCCCCCTAACCCCTAACCCTAACCCCCTAACCCCTAACCCTAACCCCCTAACCCTAACCCCCTAACCCCCTAACCCCTAACCCTAACCCCCTAACCCCTAACCCTAACCCCCTAACCCCTAACCCTAACCCCCTAACCCCCTAACCCCTAACCCCTAACCCTAACCCCCTAACCCCCTAACCCCTAACCCTAACCCCTAACCCTAACCCCCTAACCCCCTAACCCCCTAACCCTAACCCCTAACCCCCTAACCCCCTAACCCTAACACCCTAACCCCTAACCCTAACCCCCTAACCCTAACCCCTAACCCTAACCCTAACCCTAACCCTAACCCTAACCCCACTAACCCCTAACCCTAACCCCCTAAGCCCCTAACCCCCTAACCCTAACCCTAACCCACTAACCCCTAACCCTAACCCCTAACCCTAACCCTAACCCACTAACCCCTAACCCTAACCCCCTAACCCTAACCCCCTAACCCTAACCCTAACCCCCTAACCCTAACCCCCTAACCCCTAACCCCTAACCCCTAACCCTAACCCCCTAACCCCCTAACCCCCTAACCCCTAACCCTAAGCCCCTAACCCTACCCTGGTGTCCACATACTATTGGACATTACACACTTCAGCTCATATTTGCTTCAGCACACACACACACACACACACACACACACACACACACACACACACACACACACACACCTGTTGAAATCAGGCTGTCTGTGTTTTGAGGTGATTGTACGATGATCAGAGCAGATACTGACTCATGATGAAAAGCACACTCAGGCTGTTTGTCGTTCTTCAGCAGTAAGTCACAGTTCAGATATTGCAGCTACACATATGAGGGCATGTGTGCAGTGAGTTACATAAAAACACATCTGAGCCTCTGTCACCGGCTGGACCAGACCTGTTAGACCTGCCTCTGCTGGACTGGACACCGTCTGTGCAGGTCCAGAGTCCACAGGTCCAGAGTCCACAGGTCCAGAGTCCACAGGTCCAGTGTCCACAGGTCCAGAGTCCACAGGTCCAGAGTCCACAGGTCCAGAGTCCACAGGTCCAGTGTCCACAGGTCCAGTGTCCACAGGTCCAGTGTCCACAGGTCCAGAGTCCACAGGTCCAGTGTCCACAGGTCCAGAGTCCACAGGTCCAGTGTCCACAGGTCCAGAGTCCACAGGTCCAGAGTCCACAGGTCCAGAGTCCACAGGTCCTGCCCACACATGGAGTGCAGAGGGGGGTTCATGGAGATGCTGGCACTGGAGGATACACCCTCCAACAGGTAGGATGGCTGCAGGACCCAGAGGATACACCCTCCAACAGGTAGGATGGACCCAGAGGATACACCCTCCAACAGGTAGGACGGCTGCAGGACCCAGAGGATGGACACCATGTCATTGACAGCTCAGACATCCTGTAAACCAAGGACAGTATGAGACAGCTGGAAAAGAAAAGGTGTGTCTGAGTTGTTGAAGCTTTAAGTCAGACCAGGAGAGTAACAACAGCTCCTGTTCATGTGGAATGTTTCAATTGTCAAGTTCTCGTTGGATGAATAACAAATTTATTACAGATATTATACACATGCAGACAGGGGTCAGAACATCGTACCAGAAACGATTCAAAGTGGTTCAACCGAAGAAAAACTACCTCAGGTGAGTTAATTGTCAGAAGTTTTTAAGCAAATTTGAATAATTTCACAAAATGACCATTTTTGAAACACATACTATAGCCTTACCACATGACCACTGGGGGGCTCTAATGAAAGTTGGAATAAATGTTTAAAACACCTTGTAAAACATCCAGATTGCCTTTTAAAATAACAATGTGCACTTTTTGAGCAAATTTGCAAATTCTTTGAAAATTGAAAATTTTGAAGCACATACTATAGCCTTACCACATGACCACTGGGGGGCACTGATGAGTCTTGGTGAAACAGTTTAAAACACCTTTAACACATCCAGATGGCCTTTTTAAGTAATCATGAGCACTTTTTGAGCAAATTTGCACATTTTTCTGAAATTGGAATTTTTGAAGCACTTACTATAGCCTTACCACATGACCACGGGGGGGGGGGGGGGGCACTGATGAAAGTTGGAATAAATGTTTAAAACAACCTGAAATGTGTCTGGATGTTCATTTTTATTTACCGTGAACACTTTCAAATGTATTTGAAGAATTTTCTGAAATTGAAAATTTTGAAGCACATACTATAGCCTTACCAGATGACCACTGGGGGGCACTGATGAGTGTTGTGGAAATAGTTTAAAACACCTTGTAAAACATCCAGATTGCCTTTGAAAATAACAATGAGCATTTTTTGAGCAAATTTGCACATTTTTTGAAAATTGAAAAATTTGAAGCACAGACTATAGCCTTACCACATGACCACTGGGGGGCACTGATGAAAGTTGGAATAAATGTTTAAAACAACTTGAAATGTGTTTGGATGGTCATTTTTATTTACCATGAACACTTTTAAATGTATTTGAAGATTTTTCTGAAATTGAAATTTTTAGAGCACATACTATAGCCTTACCACATGACCACTGGGGGGCACTGATGAGCGTTACAGAAAATGTTTCAAAAACCTAGTAAACCATCCAGACGGCCTTTTTAAATAACGAGGAACTCTTTTTGAGCAAATTTGCACATTTTTTGAAAATTGAAATTTTTGAAGCACTTACTATAGCCTTACCACATGACCACTGGGGGGCACTGATGAAAGTTGGAATAAATGTTTAAAACACCTTGTAAAACATCCAGATTGCCTTTTAAAATAAGAACGTGCACTTTTTGAGCAAATTTGCAAATTCTTTGAAAATTGATTTTTTTGAAGCACATACTATAGCCTTACCACATGACCACTGGGGGGCACTGATGAGTGTTGTAGAAATAGTTTAAAACACCTTGTAAAAAGTCCAGATTGCCTTTTAAAATAAGAACGTGCACTTTTTGAGCAAATTTGCAAATTCTTTGAAAATTGAAAATTTTGAAGCACATACTATAGCCTTACCACATGACCACTGGGGGGCACTGATGAGTGTTGGAATAAATATTTAAAATACCTAGAAATGTGTCTGGATGGTCATTTTGATTTCCCATGAGCACTTTTTAAACATACTTGAAGATTTTTCTAAAATTGGAATTTTTGAAGCACATACTATAGCCTTACCACATGACCACTGGGGGGCACTGATGAGTGTTGTAGAAATAGTTTAAAACACCTTTAACACATCCAGATGGCCTTTTTAAATAATCCTGAGCACTTTTTGAGCAAATTTGCACATTTTTCTGAAATTGAAATTTTTTAAAGCACTTACTATAGCCTTACCACATGACCACGGGGGGGCACTGATGAAAGTTGGAATAAATGTTTAAAACAACCTGAAATGTGCCTGGATGGTCATTTTTATTTGCCGTGAACACTTTTAAATGTATTTGAAGAATTTTCTGAAATTGAAATTTTTGGAGCACATACTATAGCCTTCCCACATGACCACTAGGGGGCACTGATGAGTGTTACAGAAAATGTTTCAAACACCTAGTAACACATCCAGACGGCCTTTTTAAATAACGAGGAACTCTTTTTGAGCAAATTTTCACATTTTTTGAAAATTGAAAATTTTGAAGCACATACTATAGCCTTACCACATCACCACTGGGGGGCACTGATGAGTGTTGTGGAAATAGTTTAAAACACCTTGTAAAACATCCAGATTGCCTTTGAAAATGACAATGAGCATTTTTTGAGCAAATTTGCACATTTTTTGAAAATTGAAAAATTTGAAGCACATACTATAGCCTTACCACATGACCACTGGGGGGCACTGATGAAAGTTTGAATAAATGTTTAAAACAACTTGAAATGCGTTTGGATGGTCATTTTTATTTACTATGAACACTTTTAAATGTATTTGAAGAATTTTCTGAAATTGAAATTTTTGGAGCACATACTATAGCCTTACCACATGACCACTGGGGGGCACTGATGAGTGTTGTAGAAATAGTTTAAAACACCTAGTAAATAGTCCAGATTGCCTTTTAAAATAACAATGTGCACTTTTTGAGCAAATTTGCAAATTCTTTGAAAATTGAAAATTTTGAAGCCCATACTATAGCCTTACCACATGACCACTGGGGGGCACTGATGAGTCTTGGTGAAACAGTTTAAAACACCTTTAACACATCCAGATGGCCTTTTTAAGTAATCATGAGCACTTTTTGAGCAAATTTGCACATTTTTCTGAAATTGAAATTTTTGAAGCACTTGCTATAGCCTTACCACATGACCACGGGGGGCACTGATGAATATTGGAATAAATGTTTAAAACAACTTGAAATGTGCCTGGATGGTCATTTTTATTTACGGTGAACACTTTTAAATGTATTTGAAGAATTTTCTGAAATTGAAATTTTTGGAGCACATACTATAGCCTTCCCACATGACCACTAGGGGGCACTGATGAGTGTTACAGAAAATGTTTCAAACACCAAGTAACACATCCAGATGGTCTTTTTAAATAACGGGGAACTGTTTTTGAGCAAATTTTCACATTTTTTGAAAATTGAAAATTTTGAAGCACTTACTATAGCCTTACCACATGACTACTGGGGGACACTGATGAAAGTTGGAATAAATGTTTAAAACAACCTGAAATGTGTCTGGATGGTCATTTTTATTTACCATGAACACTTTTAAATGTATTTGAAGAATTTTCTGAAATTGAAATTTTTGAAGCACATACTATAGCCTTACCACATGACCACTGGGGGGCACTGATGAGTGTTACAGAAAATGTTTGAAAAACCTAGTAACACATCCAGATGGCCTTTTTAAATAACGAGGAACTCTTTTTGAGCAAATTTTCACATTTTTTGAAAATTGAAAATTTTGAAGCACATACTATAGCCTTACCACATGACCACTAGGGGGCACTGATGAGTGTTACAGAAAATGTTTCAAACACCTAGTAACACATCCAGACGGACTTTTTAAATAACGAGGAACTCTTTTTGAGCAAATTTTCACATTTTTTGAAAATTAAAAATTTTGAAGCACATACTATAGCCTTACCACATGACCACTGGGGGGCACTGATGAGTGTTGTAGAAATATTTTAAAACACCTAGTAAATCATCCGGATTGCCTTTTAAAATAACAATGAGCACTTTTTGAGCAAATTTACACATTTTTTGAAAATTGAAATTTTTGAAGCACTTACTATAGCCTTACCACATGACCACTGGGGGGCACTGATGAAAGTTGGAATAAATGTTTAAAACAACTTGAAATGTGTCTGGATGGTCATTTTTGTTTACCATGAACACTTTTAAATGTATTTGAAGAATTTTTTGAAATTGAAATTTTGAAGCACATACTATAGCCTTACCACATGACCATTGGGGGGCACTGATGAGTATTACAGAAAATGTTTCAAACACCTAGTAACACATCCAGATGGCCGTTTTAAATAACGAGGAACTCTTTTTGAGCAAATTTTCACATTTTTTGAAAATTGAAATTTTTGAAGCACATACTATAGCCTTACCAAATTACCACTTGGGGGAACTAATGAGTGTTGTAGAAATATTTTAATACACCTACTAAATCATCCGGATTGCCTTTTAAAATAACAATGAGCACTTTTTGAGCAAATTTGCACATTTTTTGAAAATTGAAAATTTTGAAGCACATAGTATAGCCTTAACACATGACCACTGGGGGGCACTGATGAGTGTTGTAGAAATTGTTTAAAACACCTTTAACACATCCAGATGGCCTTTATAAATAATAATGAGCACTTTTTGAGCAAATTTGCATATTTTTCTGCAATTGAAATTTTTGGAGCACATACTATAGCCTTACCACATGACCACTGGGGGACACTGATGAGTGTTACAGAAAATGTTTCAAACACCTAGTAACACATCCAGACAGCCTTTTTAAATAACGAGGAACTGTTTTTGAGCAAATTTTCACATATTTTGAAAATTGAAAATTTTGAAGCACATACTATAGCCTTCCCACATGACCACTGGGGGGCACTGATGACTGTTGTAGAAATATTTTAAAACACCTAGTAAATCATCTGGATTGCCTTTTAAAATAACAATGAGCACTTTTTGAGCAAATTTGCAAATTCTTTAAAAATTGAAAATTTTGAAGCACATACTATAGCCTTACCACATGACCACTGGGGTTTACTCATGAGCATTGGAATAAATATTTAAAATACCTTGAAATGTGTCTGGATGGTCATTTTTATTTCCCATGAGCACTTATTAAACATATTTGAAGATTTTTCAAAAATTGGAATTTTTGAAGCACATACTATAGCCTTACCACATGACCACTGGGGGGCACTGATGAGTGTTGAAGAAATATTTTAAAACACCTAGTAAATCATCCGGATTGTCTTTTAAAGTAACAATGAGCACTTTTTGAGAAAATTAGCAAATTTTTTGAAAATTGAAATTTTTGAAACACATACTATCGCCTTACCACATGACCAGTGGGGGGCACTGATGAAAGTTGGAATAAATGTTTAAAACCACTTGAAATGTGTCTGAATGGTCATTTTTATTTACCATGAGCACTTTTAAATATATTTGAAGAATTTTCTGAAATTGAAATTTTTGAAGTACATACTATAGCCTTACCACATGACCACGGGGGGGAACTGATGAAAGTTGGAATAAATGTTTAAAACAACTTGAAATGTGCCTGGATGGTCATTTTTACTTACCGTGAACACTTTTAAATGTATTTGAAGAATTTTCTGAAATTGAAATTTTTGGAGCACGTACTATAGCCTTACCACATGACCACTGGGGGGAACTGATGAGTGTTACAGAAAATGTTTCAAACACCAAGTAACACATCCAGATGGTCTTTTTAAATAACGAGGAACTGTTTTTGAGCAAATTTTCACATTTTTTGAAAATTGAAAATTTTGAAGCACATCCTATAAACTTACCACATGACCACTAGGGGGCACTGATGAAAATTTGAATAAATGTTTAAAACAACCTGAAATGTGCCTGGATGGTCATTTTTATTTACCATGAACACTTTTAAATGTATTTGAAGAATTTTCTGAAATTGAAATTTTTGAAGCACATACTATAGCCTTACCACATGACCACTGGAGGGAACTGATGAGTGTTACAGAAAATGTTTCAAACACCGAGTAACACATCCAGACGGCCTTTTTAAATAACGAGGAACTCTTTTTGAGCAAATTTTCACATTTTTTGAAAATTGAAATTTTTGAAGCACATACTATAGCCTTACCACATGACCACTGGGGGGAACTGATGAGTGTTGTAGAAATATTTTAAAACACCTAGTAAATCATCCGGATTGCCTTTTAAAATTAAAATGAGCACTTTTTGAGCAAATTTGCACATTTTTTGAAAATTGAAAATTTTGAATCACATACTATAGCCTTACCACATGACTACTGGGGGGCACTGATGAGTGTTGTAGAAATTGTTTAAAACACCTTTAACTCATCCAGATTGCCTTTTTAAATAATCATGACCACTTTTTGAGTAAAATAGCACATTTTTCTGAAATTGAAATTTTTGAAGCACTTAGTATAGCCTTACCACATGACCACTGGGGGGCACTGATGAGTGTTACAGAAAATGTTTGAAAAACCTAGTAACACATCCAGACGGCCTTTTTAAATAACGAGGAACTCTTTTTGAGAAAATTTTCACATTTTTTGAAAATTGAAAATTTTGAAGCACATACTACAGCCTTACCACATGACCACTGGGGGGCACTGATGAGTGTTACAGAAAATGTTTCAAACACCTAGTAACACATCCAGATGGTCTTTTTAAATAACGAGGAACTCTTTTTGAGCAAATTTTGACATTTTTTGAAAATTGAAAATTTTGAAGCACATACTATAGCCTTCCCACATGACCACTGGGGAGCACTGATGAGTGTTGTAGAAATATTTTAAAACACCTAGTAAATCATCTGGATTGCCTTTTAAAACAACAGTGAGCACTTTTTGAGCAAATTTGATAATTTTTTGAAAATTGAAAATTTTGAAGCACATACTATAGCCTTACCACATGACCAGTGGGGGGCACTGATGAGTGTTGTAGAAATATTTTAAAACACCTAGTAAATCATCCGGATTACCTTTTAAAGTAACAATGAGCACTTTTTGAGAAAATTAGCAAATTTTTTGAAAATTGAAATTTTTGAAACACATACTATCACCTTACCACATGACCAGTGGGGGGCACTGATGAAAGTTGGAATAAATGTTTAAAACCACTTGAAATGTGTCTGAATGGTCATTTTTATTTACCATGAGCACTTTTAAATATATTTGAAGAATTTTCTGAAATTGAAATTTTTGAAGTACATACTATAGCCTTACCACATGATCACGGGGGGGAACTGATGAAAGTTGGAATAAATGTTTAAAACAACTTGAAATGTGCCTGGATGGTCATTTTTACTTACCGTGAACACTTTTAAATGTATTTGAAGAATTTTCTGAAATTGAAATTTTTGGAGCACGTACTATAGCCTTACCACATGACCACTGGGGGGAACTGATGAGTGTTACAGAAAATGTTTCAAACACCAAGTAACACATCCAGATGGTCTTTTTAAATAACGAGGAACTGTTTTTGAGCAAATTTTCACATTTTTTGAAAATTGAAAATTTTGAAGCACATACTATAAACTTACCACATGACCACTAGGGGGCACTGATGAAAATTTGAATAAATGTTTAAAACAACCTGAAATGTGCCTGGATGGTCATTTTTATTTACCATGAACACTTTTAAATGTATTTGAAGAATTTTCTGAAATTGAAATTTTTGGAGCACATACTATAGCCTTCCCACATGACCACTAGGGGGCACTGATGAGTGTTACAGAAAATGTTTCAAACACCAAGTAACACATCCAGATGGTCTTTTTAAATAACGAGGAACTGTTTTTGAGCAAATTTTCACATTTTTTGAAAATTGAAAATTTTGAAGCACATACTATAGCCTTATCACATGACCACTAGGGGGCACTGATGAGTGTTGTAGAAATATTTTAAAACACCTAGTAAATCATCCGGATTGCCTTTTAAAATAAGAACGTGCACTTTTTGAGCAAATTTGCAAATTCTTTGAAAATTGAAAATTTTGAAGCACATACTATAGCCTTACCACATGACCACTGGGGGGAACTGATGAGTGTTGGAATAAATATTTAAAATACCTAGAAATGTGTCTGGATGGTCATTTTTATTTACCATTAACACTTTTAAATATATTTGAAGAATTTTCTGAAATTGAAATTTTTGAAGCACATACTATAGCCTTACCACATGACCACTGGGGGGAACTGATGAGTGTTGTAGAAATAGTTTAAAACACCTTGTAAAAAGTCCAGATTGCCTTTTAAAATAAGAACGTGCACTTTTTGAGCAAATTTGCAAATTCTTTGAAAATTGAAAATTTTGAAGCACATACTATAGCCTTACCACATGACCACTGGGGGGAACTGATGAGTGTTGGAATAAATATTTAAAATACCTAGAAATGTGTCTGGATGGTCATTTTGATTTCCCATGAGCACTTTTTAAACATATTTGAAGATTTTTCTAAAATTGGAATTTTTGGAGCACATACTATAGCCTTCCCACATGACCACTAGGGGGCACTGATGAGTGTTACAGAAAATGTTTCAAACACCAAGTAACACATCCAGATGGTCTTTTTAAATAACGAGGAACTGTTTTTGAGCAAATTTTCACATTTTTTGAAAATTGAAAATTTTGAAGCACATACTATAGCCTTATCACATGACCACTAGGGGGCACTGATGAGTGTTGTAGAAATATTTTAAAACACCTAGTAAATCATCCGGATTGCCTTTTAAAATAAGAACGTGCACTTTTTGAGCAAATTTGCAAATTCTTTGAAAATTGAAAATTTTGAAGCACATACTATAGCCTTACCACATGACCACTGGGGGGACTGATGAGTGTAGGAATAAATATTTAAAATACCTAGAAATGTGTCTGGATGGTCATTTTTATTTACCATTAACACTTTTAAATGTATTTGAAGAATTTTCTGAAATTGAAATTTTTGAAGCACATACTATAGCCTTACCACATGACCACTGGGGGGAACTGATGAGTGTTGTAGAAATAGTTTAAAACACCTTGTAAAAAGTCCAGATTGCCTTTTAAAATAAGAACGTGCACTTTTTGAGCAAATTTGCAAATTCTTTGAAAATTGAAAATTTTGAAGCACATACTATAGCCTTACCACATGACCACTGGGGGGAACTGATGAGTGTTGGAATAAATATTTAAAATACCTAGAAATGTGTCTGGATGGTCATTTTGATTTCCCATGAGCACTTTTTAAACATATTTGAAGATTTTTCTAAAATTGGAATTTTTGAAGCCCATACTATAGCCTTACCACATGACCACTGGGGGGCACTGATGAGTGTTGTGGAAATAGTTTAAAACACCTTTAACACATCCAGATGGCCTTTTTAAATAATCCTGAGCACTTTTTGAGCAAATTTGCAAATTTTTCTGAAATTGAAATTTTGTAAAGCACTTACTATAGCCTTACCACATGACCACGGGGGGGCACTGATGAAAGTTGGAATAAATGTTTAAAACAACTTGAAATGTGTCTGGATGGTCATTTTTATTTGCCGTGAACACTTTTAAATGTATTTGAAGAATTTTCTGAAATTGAAATTTTTGGAGCACATACTATAGCCTTACCACATGACCACTGGGGGGCACTGATGAGTGTTACAGAAAATGTTTGAAACACCTAGTAACACATCCAGACGGCCTTTTTAAATAACGAGGAACTCTTTTTGAGCAAATTTTCACATTTTTTGAAAATTTTGAAGCACATACTATAGCCTTACCACATGACCACTGGGGGGCACTGATGAGTGTTACAGAAAATGTTTCAAACACCTAGTAACACATCCAGACGGCCTTTTTAAATAACGAGGAACTCTTTTTGAGCAAATTTTCACATTTTTTGAAAATTAAAAATTTTGAAGCACATACTATAGCCTTACCACATGACCACTGGGGGGCACTGATTAGTGTTGTAGAAATATTTTAAAACACCTAGTAAATCATCCGGATTGCCTTTTAAAATAACAATGAGCACTTTTTGAGCAAATTTACACATTTTTTGAAAATTGAAATTTTTGAAGCACTTACTATAGCCTTACCACATGACCACTGGGGGGCACTGATGAAAGTTGGAATAAATGTTTAAAACAACTTGAAATGTGTCTGGATGGTCATTTTTGTTTACCATGAACACTTTTAAATGTATTTGAAGAATTTTCTGAAATTGAAATTTTGAAGCACATACTATAGCTTTACCACATGACCATTGGGGGGCACTGATGAGTATTACAGAAAATGTTTCAAACACCTAGTAACACATCCAGATGGCCGTTTTAAATAACGAGGAACTCTTTTTGAGCAA
The DNA here is from genome assembly GCF_902148855.1 of Sphaeramia orbicularis. Lineage (NCBI taxonomy): Eukaryota > Metazoa > Chordata > Actinopteri > Kurtiformes > Apogonidae > Sphaeramia > Sphaeramia orbicularis. Next base: position 2,664,745 of record NC_043961.1, on the reverse strand, counting down.
ATTTTCACATTTTTTGAAAATTGAAATTTTTGAAGCACATGCTATAGCCTTACCAAATTACCACTTGGGGGAACTAATGAGTGTTGTAGAAATATTTTAATACACCTACTAAATCATCCGGATTGCCTTTTAAAATAACAATGAGCACTTTTTGAGCAAATTTGCACATTTTTTGAAAATTGAAAATTTTGAAGCACATAGTATAGCCTTAACACATGACCACTGGGGGGCACTGATGAGTGTTGTAGAAATTGTTTAAAACACCTTTAACACATCCAGATGGCCTTTATAAATAATAATGACCACTTTTTGAGTAAAATAGCACATTTTTCTGAAATTGAAATTTTTGAAGCACTTACTATAGCCTTACCACATGACCACTGGGGGGCACTGATGAGTGTTACAGAAAATGTTTCAAACACCTAGTAACACATCCAGACAGCCTTTTTAAATAACAAGGAACTGTTTTTGAGCAAATTTTCACATATTTTGAAAATTGAAAATTTTGAAGCACATACTATAGCCTTCCCACATGACCACTGGGGGGCACTGATGAGTGTTGTAGAAATATTTTAAAACACCTAGTAAATCATCCGGATTGCCTTTTAAAATAACAATGAGCACTTTTTGAGCAAATTTGCAAATTCTTTGAAAATTGAAAATTTTGAAGCACATACTATAGCCTTACCACATGACCACTGGGGTTTACTCATGAGCATTGGAATAAATATTTAAAATACCTTGAAATGTGTCTGGATGGTCATTTTTATTTCCCATGAGCACTTATTAAACATATTTGAAGATTTTTCAAAAATTGAAAATTTTGAAGCACATACTATAGCCTTACCACATGACCACTGGGGGGCACTGATGAGTGTTGGTGAAATAGTTTAAAACACCTTTAACACATCCAGATGGCCTTTTTAAGTCATCATGATCACTTTTTGAGCAAATGTGCACGTTTTTCTGAAATTGAAATTTTTGAAGCACTTTCTAAAGCCTTACCATATGACCACTAGGGGGGCACTGATGAAAGTTGGAATAAATGTTTAAAACAACCTGAAATGTGTCTGGATGGTCATTTTTATTTACCATGAACACTTTTAAATGTATTTGAAGAATTTTCTGAAATTGAAATTTTTGAAACAAATACTATACCCTTACCACATGACCACTGGGGGGAACTGATGAGTGTTGTAGAAATAGTTTAAAACACCTTGTAAAAAGTCAAGATTGCCTTTTAAAATAACAATGTGCACTTTTTTGAGCAAATTTGGAAATTCTTTTAAAATTGAAAATTTTGAAGCACATACCATAGCCTTACCACATGACCACTGGGGGGAACTGATGAGTGTTGGTGAAATAGTTTAAAACACTTTTAACACATCCAGATGGCCTTTTTAAGTAATCATGAGCACTTTTTGAGCAAATTTGCACATTTTTCTGAAATTGAAATTTTTGAAGCACTTACTATAGCCTTACCACATGACCACGGGGGGGCACTGATGAAAGTTGGAATAAATGTTTAAAACAACCTGAAATGTGCCTGGATGGTCATTTTTATTTGCCGTGAACACTTTTAAATGTATTTGAAGAATTTTCTGAAATTGAAATTTTTGGAGCACATACTATAGCCTTACCACTTGACCACTGGGGGGCACTGATGAGTGTTACAGAAAATGTTTCAAACACCTAGTAACACATCCAGATGGTCTTTTTAAATAACGAGGAACTCTTTTTGAGCAAATTTTTACATTTTTTGAAAATTGAAAATTTTGAAGCACATACTATAGCCTTACCACATGACCACTGGGGTGCACTGATGAGTGTTGTAGAAATTGTTTAAAACACCTTTAACACATCCAGATGTTCTTTATAAATAATCATGAGCACTTTTTGAGAAAATTTGAAAATTTTTCTGAAATTGAAATTTTTGAAGCACTTACTATAGCCTTACCATATGACCACTGGGGGTACTGATGAAAGTTGGAATAAATGTTTAAAACAACTTGAAATGTTTCTGGATGGTCATTTTTATTAACAATGAACACTTTTAAATGTATTTGAAGAATTTTCTGAAATTGAAATTTTTGGAGCACATACTAAAGCCTTACCACATGACCACTTGGGGGCACTGATGAGTGTTGTAGAAATAGTATAATACACCTTGTAAAACATCCAGATTGGCTTTTAAAATAGCAATGTGCACTTTTTGAGCAAATTTGCAAATTTTTTGAAAATTGAAAATTTTGTAGCACATACTATAGCCTTACCACATGACCACTGGGGTGTACTCATGAGCATTGGAATAAATATGTAAAATACCTTGAAATGTGTCTGGATCGTAATTTTTATTTCCCATGAGCACTTTTTAAACATATTATAAGATTTTTCTGAAATTGGAATTTTTGAAGCACATACTATAGCCTTACCACATGACCACTGGGGGGCACTGATGAGTGTTGGTGAAATAGTTTAAAACACCTTTAACACATTCAGATATCCTTTTTAAATAATCATGAGCACTTTTTGAGCAAATTTGCACATTTTTCTGAAATTGAAATTTTTGAAGCACTTACTATAGCCTTACCACATGACCACTGGAGGGCACTGATGAAAGTTTGAATAAATGTTTAAAACAACTTGAAATGCGTTTGGATGGTCATTTTTATTTACCATGAACACTTTTAAATGTATTTGAAGAATTTTCTGAAATTGACATTTTTGGAGCACATACTATAGCCTTACCACATGACCACTGGGGGGCACTGATGAGTGTTGGTGAAATAGTTTAAAACACTTTTAACACATCCAGATGGCCTTTTTAAATAACGATGAACTCTTTTTGAGGAAATTTTCACATTTTTTGAAAATTGAAAATTTTGAAGCACATACTATAGCCTTACCACATGACCACTTTGGGGCACTGATGAGTGTTGTAGAAATTGTTTAAAACACCTTTAACATGTCCAGATGGCCTTTTTAAATAATCATGAGCACTTTTTGAGCAAATTTGCACATTTTTCTGAAATCGAAATTTTTGAAGCACATACTATAGCCTTACCACACGACCACTGGGGGACACTGATGAAAGTTGGAATAAATGTTTAAAACAACTTGAAATGTGTCTGGATGGTGATTTTATTTAACATTAACACTTTTAAATGTATTTGAAGAATTTTCAGAAATTGAAATTTTTGAATCACATACTATAGCCTTCCCATATGACCACTGGGGGGCACTGATGAGTTTTGTAGAAATAGTTTAAAACACCTTGTAACACATCCAGATTGCCTTTTAAAATAACAATGTGCACTTTTTGAGCAAATTTGCAAATTTTTTGAAAATTGAAAAATTTGAAGCACATACTATAGCCTTACCACATGACCACTGGGGGGCACTGATGAGTGTTGTAGAAATAGTTTAAAACACCTTTAACAAATCCAGATGGTCTTTTTAAATAATCACAAGCACTTTTTGAGCAAATTTGCACATTTTTTTTTAATTGAAAATTTTGAAGCACTTACTATAGCCTTACCACATGACCACTGGGGGCCACTGATGAGTATTTGAAAAAAAAATATTTAAAATACCTTGAAATTTGTCTGGATGGTCATTTTTAATAACCATGAACACTTTTTTAACATGTTTGAAGATTTTTCTGAAATTGGAATTTTTGAAGCACATACTATAGCCTTACCACATGACCACTGGGGGGCACTGATGAGTGTTGTAGAAATAGTTTAAAACACCTTTAACACATCCAGATTGCCTTGTTAAATAATCACGAGCAGTTTTTTTAGCAAATTTGCACATTTTTCTGAAATTGAAATTTTTGAAGCACATAGTATAGCCTTACCACATGACCACAGGGGGGCACTGATGAAAGTTGGAATAAATGTTTAAAACAACTTGAAATATTTCTGGATGGTCATTTTTATTTACCATGAACACTTTTAAATGTATTTGAAGAATTTTCTGAAATTGAAATTTTTGAATCACATACTATAGCTTAACCATATGACCACTGGGGGGCACTGATGAGTGTTGTAGAAATAGTTTAAAACACCTTTTACACATCCAGATGGTCTTTTTAAATAACGAGGAACTCTTTTTGAGCAAATTTTCACATTTTTTGAAAATTGAAGTTTTTGAAGCACATACCATAGCCTTACCATATGACCACTGGGGGGCACTGATGAGTGTCGTAAATATAGTTTAAAACACCTAGTAAAACATCCATATTGGCTTTTAAAATAACGAGGAGCTCTTTTTGAGCAAATTTTCACATTTTTTGAAAATTGAAGTTTTTGAAGCACATACTATAGCCTTAGCACATGACCACTGGGGGGAACTGATGAGTTTTGTAAATATAGTTTAAAACACCTAGTAAAACATCTGGATTGGCTTTTAAAATAACGATGAGCAGTTTTTGAGCAAATTTGCACATTTTTTTGAAAATTAAAAATTTTGAAGCACATACTATGGCCTTGCCACATGACCACTGGGGGTCTTTCTGAATGACCAAAAAAATGTCTTTTTCAAATATCAGTTTCCATTTCGAGTTACAAGTTTGTATCATGTTTGATACATCGGGTCTCAGTGCTCAAATATTATTTTTGAACAAAAAAACCATAATTTAACACAAACATGTCTGACAAATTTTTAATTCTTTTTCTAAATGGTCCCAGTTCTTCCTCCTTCCTCATTAATGTCAGTCTCTTAGTGTCACTGGAAAGGCCTCTGGTGAATGAACTCCTCCCCCTGGTGGATTATCTATGTATTGCATGTATCTAATTGTATACATCAGGGTTTTCACGACAAAAAAAAAAACAATCACACTGATCATTTACACTGTAAAAGAAATCTGTAATTTAACAGAATTTCCACTTTTTATTTTACAGATTTTTCTTGTATTTTAAAGATACAGGAAAATATCAATGAAATGACAAAAACAGACTGTGATTTTACATGTCAAATGGAAAATAACATGAAAAAACTGTAACTGTGAAGAGCCATAAAATTTCATTTTTCAAAAGATTTTTTTTCACAGAAAAATACAGTTAAAATAAATTTTTGCAAATCTATTGTAATTTCACAAATATTTCTTTTCAATTTATAAGATTAAACTGTTAATTTAAAGTTTAATACTTAAAAAAAAAACAATAAAACATGATAAAAATTACTGACAATTAACTGTAAAAGAAGTATTTGTTTTGTCAGTTTAGGAAGACTTGTTTGTTAATTGACAAATATCTTGTGTAATTACAGGAGGTTTCACAACAAAAATGTTGAGTAAATGTATTTTTGTGAACGTATAACGTGTATAAGCACTGATAAACTGTCCAAATACAGTTTTTATCAGTGGATTGGACAACTGAGTCTCACTGAAAATTATTTATATATATATTTATAGGGAATTTGTTTGTTTTAATACATGGAAATATTATTTATTAAACATTAAAAAAAAAAAAAAAAAAAAAAAAAAGCAAAAGCTCATGTAAAGTTAGGGCAAAAAGCTGTATTTTAATGTTGGAAAATTACTGTATTTTTATGAGATAGTTTTTTTCCATTATTTTACAGTATTTTTTTAAGCACCCCTGCTGCTGGAATATTACTGTTTTTTTTTTTTAATGTTTTTTTTTTTTTTTTTTTACAGTGTAGGGCAGGGCTGTCAAACTCATGCTAGTTCAGGGGCCACATACAGCCCAATATGACCTGCAGTGGGCCGGATGATTAAAATAATAACATTATAATACATAAATAATATCAATTCCAAAATTTGTATGTCTAATTTCTATATTTTAGAGTGAAAAAAGTAAGATTGTATTATTAAAATTTCTACATCTACAAACTATCTTTTAAAAAAATATGGAAAAACATGAACCATGACCAAAATGAAATTTATTACAAAATAAAGTGCAATTTTAACAATTTATGCCATTATTTGGCCTCAGCTTCTCATTTTTACATGTTCATTACAACGTACAGATCACAGTGGATCTACAAATACACAGAACATTTAATTACAGACAGAATATTGGTAAAATTACTCTTCAATCTCTTAAGACATTTCAGGTTATTCATATTTGTTCAGGTTTTTGTGTAATTTTTCTTTTTTGACACTAAAACAAAGAGAAAAATATGTGGTTTTCGTTATTTATACTTTATTATGATTGTATTTTACTGGTCTGACCACTTTAGATGGAACTGAACTAAATTTATTTTGACATCCTTGATTGTTAATATCTTCAGTGTAATTTTTGTATTTCACCTCTTCATCCCGCGGGCCGGTTTTGGCCCTGGGGCCGCATGTTTGACACCTGTGATGTAGAGGGCTTCAAAACTCACGCATCAAATATGATACGTTTGGTGTTATAGGGTTAATTTACATTGAATCTCAGTTTTCCAGAGGGTACACACCTCCTCTTTATGTGCAACACATGGGCTCCTCCAATTTAACATCCTTCACCGTTTACATATTTCCGAGGAAAAGTTCGTCAAATTCTATCCGGGCACTGACCCGCTCTAAGTCGTTGTAAAGCAGATACTGGTTCACTTTTCCACACTTTTTGGACATGTCCTAATCTTCATAACTATTGGGCTTCTATATTCACTACATTTTCAAAAATATATGACATTAACTTTCCACCTTCAGCCCTGACAGCACTTTTTGGAGTGATTCTCCCAAACATTTATATTTCTAAATATTATTTAAATGCTATTGCGTTTGCTTCTCTACTTGCACGATGTCTTCTACTTTTGAGGTGGAAACAGGAAACCCCTCCCACACATGATCAGTGGATCGCAGACATTGGGTACGGTTACATGACGTTTTTTAAATCCGATTTATTTTTCCAGAAGAAATAAATTCGGAACTAAAGTATTTTGTCTTCTGTTTCCATGGAAATGTTAAACCCGAATAAAGGTTTACATGAGAAACATTTATTCGGTTCTGGCAGCCCTTCTGTTAGCTTAGCTTAGCCCTTCTGTTAGCTTAGCTTAGCTTAGCATAGTCACTGCATTTCCATGGTCACATGTAGCCAGTTTTTTGAAGGTGATTTGTCGTCTTTTGTCAGTGATTTTGTGAAATCCGATTCTCTCTAATTATTTCTTTAGATCTGCGACTTACTGCACTCATACAATCTGTGGACTGTTGTGTTGACGGAAGTTGGAAAATGTTTTTGTTGGACGGGATGCATGCGCTAAATTAGCTTTGCTTTAGCGTTTTAGCTTTGCATTAGTTTTTATTTCCCAGATTTTCTTCCTGCAGTAAGTCACATGACCATGATCTGAGCCTCAGTTTGTGACCATATTGACCCCAGCGGACTAAAGGAATGATTAGAGAGAACTGAATTGACCCAAATCACTCATAAAATACTACAAATCACCTCTAAAAGCTTGGCGACGTCTGAGTGATTATGCTAAGCTAGGCTAAGCTAAGCTAACGTTCGGGCTGCAGTTCAAACTGTTTGTCCCACTTGTGGAACTCATTAGTTCAGGACAAATGAATGAATCCAAAGCCAGTGTTGAACTGTTCCTTCAGGGTTTTCCAGGCTGGTAGATCCCATCAGAATATTCCACTGGAACGCTTTGGGAAGACTAGACTGCAGTGCAGATTCTTCCACCGGCGCAGAATGTGTGCGTCATCGCCACAGGACAAGACACTGAGCATGTGCAGAATGGAAGGAATAAAGTCCAAACGGAATAAAGGCTTTACATGTCCAGGAAGAATTTAGAGCGCATTCTAAAGTGGAATAAACCAGTGACTTTAATCAGGTTTAAATTTAATCCCAACTTTTCTTTTCAACTGGAATAAGGTGTTTACATGGACATCTGAAATAGGATCCACCGTTTATTTAGATCAACGTTTGATTTTCAGTTTGACGTTTTTACATAAGGAGAAGATGAGATGTACATTAGCAGGATCAACTGCAACATTCTATAAAGCATGGCAGCCTTTTCTAAAATTCACAGAAACTTATAAAATGAGCAATATATCATGACTTTAACACCAAATCACCACTCATCGCCTGGAGAACTGTAGGTATGGTGCAGATTTTATTTCTGTCTTTTTTTTTTTTTTTAATATATGTATAATTGCTATCTATTCAATTTTATTTTATATATTTATTTTTGCTCTCATAATCCTGATATCTTCTGGTAAATATATTTACATGTTTATGTTTATATGTAAGTTGGGGGTGGGGACCTGTGTTCAAAAACATAGTAAAAATGTACAGATTGTATGATGCATCCATGTAATGCTGTTAAAAATCTACAAATATTGGTAACCATTGGTTACCAGTGCGTTTTAGAGTTGATTTTAAAATTCTTCTATTTGTTTTTAAATGTTTGAATGGCCTTGTCCCCTCCTACCTGTCTGACCTGATCCACCCCTGCGCCCCCCCCCCCGTGCTCTCAGGTCAGATCAGCTGCAGCTTGTGGTTCCAAAAAGCAGCTTGGTGGGGATCGTGCTTTTTCTGTTGTCGCCCCAAAGTTGTGGAACCAGTTGCCCTTAGTTGTTAGACAGGCTCAGTCTCTACGTGTCTTTAAATCACGTCTAAAAACGCACTTTTTCTCATTAGCTTTTAATCAGTGAGTGACATGTCTGGTTTTGTATGCTGTTTTAGACAGATTTTACTTTGTCTTTGTTTTTATGATGGTTGTATTTTGGTGTTCTTAGCCCGATTTACACCCTGTGTTATCACTAGTTTTATTTCCTTATTTAATCCCTTGTTTTATGTTTGGTGTACAGCACTTTGGCCAGCTGTAAAGTTCTTAAAGTGCTTTATAAATAAAGTTGGTATGGTATGGTAAATAAAATTATATATAAAAAAAAAATTACATTGAATCAGCCTAATGATGACATGGAAGAACACTGAGTCTCACTTAAAGATGTGAAGCCCGTGTGTTTTCTGAGCTGAGTGCATATTTGACGGTCTGTGGCCCATCAGCGGCTGCTTTCACCGGTCACTGGTCAGATTATTTAGACACAGAAGGATGCCGTCGGCTAACAGATACATGTAACACACATCCTCGGACCACCTTCAGCCCGCATCCACGCTCGTCCTCAGGTGTGTGTTCGGTGTCCAGGTGTAAAGGGAAAGTTCTCCACACCTTCAGTTCAGCTCAAATCTCCCTGATGACAGACACTGGGCTATAACCAGAGTGTGTGTGAGTGTGTGTGCAGAGGTGAGATCTCCAAACCTGCATGTAGAGATGAAACTGTGACGGCTAAAGCCCCTATCAACAGGTTTATCCACCGTGTGTGAGAGCGTCACCACTTTTGTTCCTTTTCACTGATCCTTCATCATCTGATCTGTCCATGTTTGGATTAAATATGGTCTGGTAACACGTGTGGAAAACAGATGTGGTTAAAGTACGCATGAAAAGCAAACAAATTAACCCATTTGATCCCAGTGGCAACGGCTTCTCCATAGTTATTTTTTGTTTTTTTTAGACTATGAAATACAGAAATTGCATTGTTGCAAGTGTGTGTACATCCCTAAACTTTATTTAACACTTTTCCATGGGGGCAGCCGTGGCTCAGATGGTAGAGTGGGTCATCCAATAACCGATGGGTTGACGGTTTAAATCCCACTCTGTCACTGTTGTGTCCTTGGGCAAGACACTTCACCCTCCTTGCCTCCAGTGCTGCTAGTCATGCTGTTATATGAATGTTCGGTGGTGGTGGGAGGGGCCATAGATGCGAATTGTCAGTCACGCTTCCGTCAGTCTGCCCCAGGACAGCTGTGGATACAGATGTAGTTTACCACCACCAGAGGGAGAACGTGAGAGCCAATGAAGAATGGATCCACTGCACACACTTTGAGTATGCGTTCATAGAAAAGCACTATCCATTATTACTATTAGTAACAGATGCTAAATGCTAACACTGGGTTACAAAAAAATGTTTTTTGTAAGTTGTCTAGGTTTTTTCAACTGAATTAGGACCATTTTGCACCGCTAAATCCAAAAATGACATCTGTTTTTCTCAATCAGGTCAGGTTTTTTTACTAATTTGATTTGGAAAAATTTGATCTTCTCACAAAATATAATAATTAATACCAAAATCAGATTGGTAAGCACACTTTATGAAACTTGTGACTTGATTCCTGTTAGGTACAATGGTGTATTCACCGCAGATGTAGCAGAATACGTCAGGCTTATTTTTGCAAGATCTTCTAGTCGAAGCCATTTCATTCACCTGTAATATTAAAAAAAACATTAATCATAAATTGGCAAAAGTAAAATCTTCAGAACTCGTTTATTGCAAGAAATATGAAAGAATTTTGTATCATATGATGTGAAAATGCCCATAAATGTAAGCAAAAATGTTCAAAAGCCAATATGTAGCATAGTTCAGAAAGTTGACCTGATTGAGCAAAATGAATGTGATTTTTGGATTCAGCACCAAAATGATCCTAAACCAGCTCAAAAAACTGAAACAATAAATTTGTTGTTGACCAGTCTAATTCACAAACTTATGACAGCAATGTTAAGACAGTCATGATATGATGTCTTTTACCATATTCGTCTTAGTTTTTGCATGAAAACATGGATGGAATGTTGCTATTTCATGTCTTAGCTCTAAACAAACTGGAAAGATAGAAATGGTGGATTAACTAACTTGTTGTAATCATTCTGACGGGACATGTTGGTCATCATACAACTCATCTAAACATTGAAAACTAGAAAAGCACTTGGAGAGCACAGACCTCCACCAAGGAAAATCAGCCCCCCCCCCCCCCCCCCCCCATCACCACCAAAATTGTATCATTTGGTCGTTGTCCCAGAATCAACATTTACGGAAAATTTCATCAAAATCCGTCCATAACTTTTTGAGTTATCTTGCTAACAAGCAAACAAACAAACAAACAAACAAACAAACAAACAAACAAACAAACAAACCCAGATGAAAACATAACCTCAGCCGTTCCTTGGCTGAAGTAATTATGACTCACAGCCACTGCTTTAATGGTTTTAATGGCTATGGCAATACTATTTATGCACAGCTTTGGAAATCTTTGTAGGTCTAAATAGACTTTCATGGCTTTTGGGGACTTGAAAATGCATGGACTTTAAACCCTAAGACTAAAATGGTCCAAGTGGAATTTTATTCTTATTTTAACTAAAAGGTTAGAAAACATGCTGTGAGTCCGTTTGCCCATTTTTCCACAGCATTTTTTCCTCCAGATCTTTCAAAATCTAGCAGTCATTTACAATTTGCTGCATATTATAATACTGATAAAATGGCACTTTCTTCAGCCTCTAATACAAGCATGAGTGAAATTACCAGAATGACCAACTAAAACCTATAAAGCACAACATCTCAGGTTTCAGAAACTGTTCAAATTTGTCCAGTTTTGCAAACAGTGAAAGAATTAAAGCCATCCAAACTGTGAAGGGTGTGTCAGCGATGACATGCTAGGTTTTAAAGAGTTAAAGACTTGTACAAAAACAAATACAATAAGAAAAGCACTCGGAGAGACCTCTGCCAAGACAGATCTGTGCCCCCCCCCGATCACCACCAAAATGTAATCGTTTCTTCCTTGTATCAGTATCAACATTTCCTGAAAATTTCATGAAAATCTGTCCATAACTTTTTGAGTTTTCCTGCTAACAAACAAACACGCAAACACACATAACAAAGCGATCACAATACCTCCTGGCAGAGGTAACAAACCTAAACTTCATGTAAAAATAGAAGTGATTATTTTTTTGTTATATGTTTAATCTAATTACAATTAATTCATCGTTCTAATGGTACCGTCTGTGTATCAGTCCAGTTTGCGCTGACAAAATGTCCCCTCACTTCAGCTCAGCGGTGAAACCTGCTGCAACACGGCTGTAATTAGAAGGAAATAGTGCAAACCTGGGACTAAAACAAATGATATTCAGCTTAAATTAAACTGGACAGTGATCCTTCCAACCCACCAGAGAACCACTGGTCCATGGACACTGGCTGATGTGGTTTCCTGACATTTCTATGCACTTGATTTCGACGCCAGAGAAAAACACAAAGCAGAGCCTTCTTTGTCCACAGTGAACGCTGACACTCACATTATCTGTGAGTAAAGTCGTTCTGCTGTCGATGTGAAGCAGGGAGGTTTTAGATGTGTTTGGGTCTTTGTGTGCCATTCACGTCTGTGTGGGTGTGACTGCAGCGACGTCCACCCACTGTGTCATTAAACACTATATAGACCCAGTATGAAGACGGCTGTAAGGACAGAACCTGAGGCCAAACTGGACTGTGTTCAGGTTTATGTCATGTCTGTGGTGCACACATTCTATTTGTCTGTGCCGTACACCTCCATTAGCTCCTTTTCCACCAACATTTCAAGGACTTTATTTACCTGGGTTTAAAATATATATATATATATATATATATATATATATATATATATATATATATATATATATATATACATTTATGAATTTTTGAAAATTTTATGAAAAATTTGAATATAGAAAAACAGGAATAATAAAATTCTGCTGCTATAAATCAAATAGAAAATAAAATAAATTATTAATCTTACTAAATGTATTTTAAACATTAGTTTTGCACTTTTTCCTGACAGGTAGTTTTGAACAAACAACAAAAATCTAATCTCAGTTCTGTCAGTTCACATTCTGCATAAAAATAACAAAAAAATTCCACTTGAAGTGCAACATTAACAAGAGGACAAACTGGTATTCTGTTTAAATAAACTGAAGAGAAACACTGACAACAAAAAATTGACCAAATTATCTATTTAGGACAGAGAACAAACTGTTTAGGACACTGTGTGTATGTGCGCGCGTGTGCAGGGTGCGATTTGTCGGGGGGGATTTTTTTTTTTTGTTTTTGTCGGAGCTGGGGGGGTGGGGGGGTCCATAACGAATGTAACAAACGCTGGCATGAAACGAAAGTGAAACTTTATATTCTTTCAACGTCCAACTCTGGGTTCTATTCCTCTGTTATACAGCGTGTGAGAGAGAGAGAGAAAGAGACAGACAGACACACAGAGCTAGTGTCAGTGTTTTAGAACTACCGTAGTTCCTCGGGGCCAAACAACGTCCGTCTTATCTCCGTCTCTTTCCTGGTTGTTGTCTTTCACCTGAACCTGAACTGATCCAAACTGGACTGGACTGATGCTGGAGGGTCTGCAGTCTGTTCCTTCCAGGTTCACATCATATTTGTTGTTTTTTTTAACCTTATATCAGCTGCTATTTCGTATTTCGGGTCAATGTGTGCGTACTTCAATATGTCCGTGTGAAACTTGCGCGGATTTAAAGTTCCGCATCAAACAACGGTTTTCATTCCTTTTTCTTTTTCTCACCATAATGTGCCGTTTCAGCACAGCTGTGTACTGAACCGAACAGGTGTGTACTGAAACGGTTTGGTTCAGTTCGTGTACCGTTACAGGCCTAGTTTAAAATGATGTAGTTCAGGTTTATGTTCAACACAGAAAATAGAAAATGTCTAATAAATGTGTGATGACCTACACTTACTCTGATCTGTCCCATGAAAAGAGTAAGTGCTCATACGTGTACGTTTCATTCTGAAAAGCTAATGTGAGATGACAAATAATCACGTTCTTAGTCTCTTTAATATGCACTTGTGCAGTTGAATTTACACTGTTTATTCAGAGGCTGTGCACTTGTCATGGGGTCCCGTCCATGTCCTGTCCATGTTTATGTTTATGTTTATGTTTGTGCATTTGGCAGACGCTTTTTTCCAACGCGATTTACAGGGGAAACCAATCAAATCACTCAATCAATCAAATTTTATTTATATAGCGCCAGATCACAACAAAAAAAGTTCTCTCATGACACTTTATATATAGAGTTGGTCCAAACCAGACTCTAAGGCAATTTACAGAAACCCAACAGAATCCTCCAGGAGCAAACACTTGTGACTGGTGACAGTGGCGAGGAAAAACTTCCCTTTAACAGCAGAAACCTGGAGCAGACCCGTCCCCAACTATCATCACAAACAAGAACCATCTGTCTCATGTCCCCTCCATGTCCCGTCCATGTCCCGTCCATGTCCCCTCCATGTCCCGTCCATGTCCCCTCCATGTCCCCTCCATGTCCCGTCCATGTCCCGTCCATGTCCCCTCCATGTCCCGTCCATGTCCCCTCCATGTCCCCTCCATGTCCCGTCCATGTCCCGTCCATGTCCCCTCCATATCCCGTCCATGTCCCCTCCATGTCCCCGTCCATGTCCCCTCCATGTCTCGGTGTCCAGGACTCGGGTCGAGCCTCAGCCTGTTCCCCTTGTGTTGCACAACGTGGCCGTTTTTCGGGGCAAAAAACAGCAGAGACACCAGAGGAAAGCCGAGAGGGAAAAGGAGGGGAGGAGGGCCGGAGGAGAAAGAATTGCAACTGTCATCACAAACAAGAACCATCTGTCTCATTTGTGTAACTTGTTTTCTTTTAATATGAGAAGTATGCTGAAGAGATCTGGGAGTTTGAGAGAGGCCTGGGAGGGCCGGGCCCTGGGCTAAAGCCAGCCTTCTCCTGGGTTCTCTGAGAGTGGCATTAATATCCAGCCAACCTGCAGTGTTAACCCCTCACACTCCCAACACACACGACTCACAGAGAGACAGCAAAGAGCTTTAACGTCAGGTATGCAGAGGCACCTGAGGTGGAACAGGAACTACCTGTTCTCTTTGACCTGGGACGGGTCTGATGGGTGATTTATGAGAAGGTGAGGGGTCACACCAACCTTCTGCAGTCATCTTTCATAACTGGAGAAAGCATGTAAAGCACGGTTCTCCAACTCCTGTTCTTTCAGGTTCCACATTCAGCCTGATTTGATCTGCAGTGGACCGGACCAGTAAAATAATAACAGAATAACCTATAAATAATGACAAATCCAATTTTTTGTCCTTGTTTTAGTGCAAAAAACCATTAAATTATGCACATACTTATTTTATAAACTATCCAAACAAAAAAGATGTCAATAACCTGAAAAAACTGAAATTTCTTAAGAAAATTAAGTGCAATTTTAACAATCTTCTTCCTCCACTTCTCATTAGTCCATGTGCATTCTGGATCAGATCTACAAAGACACTAAACACTGAGGAACAGGAAGAAAAGAGTTCAAACTGGACTGAATTTAATACAGACATTTCAGGTTGGTCATATTTGTTCAGGTTAGTCACATTTTATTGGTACAGGAGAGTTTGGAAATGGAAATATTTTCATAATTTAATGTTATTTTTTGCTCTAAAACAAAAACAAAAAATTGAAGTTGTCATTATTTACAGACATAATGTAATATTATTTTCCCATCAAACCCAGTAGTAAATCTGCAGTGGTTCTTTTGTGTGGGTTCTTCTGCTGTTATTATTGGACTGTAGATCAGATTGGTCTGTCTGTGGAACCCACACTAAAATGAGTTCCACAGCCTGGACTGTGGAATTTATACACTTTGCAAATTCATCCCAGGGGTCGGACTGGAACCTTTGGTGGGACACATTTGGTCCCTGGGCCGCATGTTTGACACCCCTGATGTAAGGCATGGAGTGTGTAAATGGTAGGTTCATGGATCTGTGGGTTTTATACGTTTACTTTATTATGTGAATCTAACACTACATTCAGATGGCAGGTCTTAATGCATGAGGCACAAATCCAATATTTTTGTGTGCTCGTTCATATTACACATTAAATGCAACTTCTGTCAGTATGAGTATGAACAGAATGTGACCCTGAAGTGACCCTCATGTGCTGATGTAATACGTGACCACACAGACACACACTGTGTTTACAGAAGTAAATATGGAGGCATCTCGTCTGAGTGCAGAACTGTGACGTCTGTCACATTTCAACGACTTAAAAGGTCGGATAAATGTGACCTGGACGTTCAGACTGAAGTCGCATTGCAAAATATCTGATAAATATTGGATTTAGGACCACATGTGAAAGTGCGCTGGGTCGGATTAGTGCTGTTCAAACTGTCTGTAACAGATCAGATACAGGTCACATACAAATCTGGACCTCCAGTCTGAACGGAGCCTAAATCATTTACTGCAACCACTGGGAAAGATGCACTCTTTACTGTTTAAAGTATTGTCCATATCACCTCCTGCACACTCATTATCATTATTATTCATGACATTCAGTCACTTTAACAAATTTTTATATATATACTGTATGTATTTACATTTTTTTAAAATCTTTTCTCTATATTTCTCTTGTATTTGTTGTTTATTGTCTTGTGCTGCTGTTCACATGAATTCCTCCTTTGGGGGTTCAATAAACTGTCTTATTTCAGTACAAGATGACATTTGCGTGCGCTAAACTGATTAATTCTACGTATGTTTATTGCAGTAATATAATAATAATAATGGATTAGATTTATAGAGTGCTTTTTGATGAATGCATACTCAAAGCGCACAGTGGATCCATTATTCATTCACTCTCACATTCTCCCTCTGGTGGTGGTAAACTACATGTGTAGTCTGGGGTCAGGGTTAGTATGTAGTCCTGCCCACTCAAATGAAACTCTGCACAGATTCAGCAGATAAGGAAAAGGTAGATGAGCCTTAAGTTTCACTTTTACTTCCGCCAAGTACAAGTGGCATGGATCACTTCTGTATACCCCCCCCCCCCCCCCCCAGCCGAACCACAGACACCGGACTACAGAACCCCCCCCACACCTTTCAGATTACACACCGCTACATGAAGAGGTCACTTCCACAGAAAACACTGAACTACAAGCAGATACCATGGACAGAGACAAGTCCTACACCAGTACCAGGTCTGTTCACCAGGGCCAGGAGGAGAGACCACAGCCCGGCCCCGGGAGAAGACACCGCCGGTCTGGGACCGGGTGCAGACGGCGGTCCCGGCTCTCAGTGGTTCTTACGGTGGTCAGTCTAAGGCAGAGTCAGCGTCGGTCTTCAAATCCTTCTCCTCTGTCAGTCGTCTCCATGTTTCTAAATCTTCTCCTCCAGATCCTTGTTTCTTTTCTCTCTTTGTCTCTTTGTCGTATTTGGAATAATCCCTTTAGTCCTTTTCGGTTTATTAACGTCAGATATTTGAGCTCATAAATGTTCAGCTGCAGCTCAGTGGAACTGCCAACCTGGATGAACAAAGGTACTGACTCTGTGATTGGATGACAGGTGATGGGCGGAGCCTCAGACCAAAACACACAGTGACATCACAAACATCATTTGGGGCTGACACTGAGCTTTTCAAAGGTGAATCTTCTGTCTGGACTACAACTGTCAGTGAGATCAGGATTGAAATGAACAGGATTCCTTCATGTCTGTGACAGTCAGGGCCATTTTAGAACGACTGAGAACAGAACTTACAGACTGCACCTTTAATGTAGACAGAGGAAATTCAAAGGTTATTTTTATCAAACAGAGAAAACTGAAGAAAAAGTGACTTTTTCAGCAAAATCTCTCATTAACTGAACATAACCCCAGTGTGTCCATCCACTGTCATTGATCCAACTCCATGGGTTTTACTGGTGAATCAGTGTTATAGAAGATGATGGTGTTTCCACGGTAACTGCAGAGCCTCTGAACGTCCAAATGGGTCAAATCTGATGACCACGAAAAGATGACAAACTGCATTTTACACCAATTATTGACAGGCACTGATAGGATTTGTGGTTTAATAGTTTTTAAATATTTTAGATCAGTAGATGCTTTTAGTTGCCAGTGGATGTTTGAGTCTTTATGGGTTAAAAAGGATGGATGTGAAATGGTTAAACCTGTTTTTTAAAATGTTAGCAAAGCCATTTTGTTTTAGCTTACACCATGTTTTGGGATGTCAGTCTGTGAAAGCTGTATCTTTTCAACAGGCCAAGGCCAAGGTTATTATCATTAACAAAAACTAACGAAATGACGAAAACTACAATTGTAAAAACATTTTCGTTAACTGAAATAAATAAAAACTATAATTAAAAGAAAAAAATGATAACTAACTGAAACTACAGGGTGTCCCATAAGTCTCCATACATAGGAGACATAATACATTCCATACATATATGGTTCTAACATGTATTTCTTAATATTTCTTCTTTATAGTTCTTCAGCAGTGGAGGACACGCATTGAAATTTGTTCCCGACAAAATGGCAGTCATATAGAGCATATTATAGAAATAAAAATGGTTTATGTCAAGAAACGTTTATTTTTCCTATGTATGGAGACTTATGGGACACCCTGTACATTGTGTGTTTACAAAACTAACTAAAACGGATAAAAATCCTGGATAAAATTCCCTTCGTTTTTGTCTTTGTCAATATTGGATTGATACGAAATGGATTTATTTCGCTCTAGTAATTTTACCTAGCGGCACCATACGACACTTTTTGGTCCGTCACTTGTGGTTTCCAGTCGTCTTCTGGTCCCCACTCTACCTGGAAACATGGAGACTAAAGCAGCAGAGTCCTGTCTGGGATTGATTTGAATACGACGACAGAGAAGAAGAGAAAAGAGACGACTAAACTACAATTAACACTAAAACTAAGCATTTAGAAAAAAATGAAAACTAATAAAAACTATCAAACCTGCTCTAAAAACTAATTAAAACTAAACTATAATGAAAAATCCTAAACTATTTTAACCTTGGATGCTATTTGGAGCCAGAGTCGTTAGGTCTGCCCACCAGGGCTGTAATTAGTCCTTTCAGCTGTCAGTCTCCCAGTGGTAACACATTAAATAACTCACTGAAAACAACATAGAAGTTCTTAGTCACAGTTCCATTGGACATCTGCACAAAACTTTACCGATATTTACTAAATGTCAAAAAAACTGAAGTGCGTAATGTCGGTTTCTCCATTAAATCACAAATGCGTCATGAGTTGTTATGTTGCTATTGATGCTATTTGGAGTCGTTAGGTCTGCCCACCAAGGTTATTATCATTAACGAAAACTAACAAAATGACGAAAACTGGAATTGTAAAAACATTTTCATTAACTGAAATAAATAAAAACTATAATTAAAAGAAAAAAACGATAACTGAAACTGTATTGTGTGTTTACAAAACTAACTAAAACGTGTAAAAATTATGGATAAAATTCCCTTCGTTTTTGTCTTTGTCAATATTGGATTGATACGAAATGGATTTATTTCGCTCTAGTAATTTTACCTAGCGGCACCATACGACACTTTTTGCTCCGTCACTTGTGTTCACTTGTGGTTTCCAGTCGTCTTCTGGTCCCCACTCTACCTGGAAACATGGAGACTAAAGCAGCAGAGTCCTGTCTGGGATTGATTTGAATACGACGACAGAGAAGAAGAGAAAAGAGACCACTGAACTAACACTAAGCATTTAGAAAAAAAAAGAAAACTAATAAAAACTATCAAACCTGCTCTAAAAACGAACTAAATCTAACTGAATTAGAGAAAAAAAAAGTCAAAACTAAATCAAACTAAACTATTATGAAAAACCCAAAACCATTAGAACCTTGCAGCAGGCCTGAAAAAAAGCCAGAAATGCCAAGGTATCAGAGCGAAACTATCACCTTTAAGTCGCTTCATTCCATAAATATTTGCATTAGCCTTGATATTTGCCTGTATTTGTTGTGCCTTAGCTTTGACACATTGCCACATACACACACATGCAGTAAGTGGTAAAACCTCACTGTCAGCCTCTTGTCTCTGCCACAGTCGCGGTGAAACCACAAGAGGCATTAGAGTCCTTTGACTGACTGTCTGACTGTACATCTGGCTGACTGACAGACTCAGCACACACACAAAAGCCCACAGACATTCCCAATCAGTGTGGCCACCACCACCACCACCCACCCACCTCATCTAGGCCATCATGGTGGCTTAATGAAGGACAGATCCTCGCCGGTGCAGACTCTGAGAGGTTAGAGTTTCACTTTCCGCAGAGGGGGAGCCGACTGGAACCGGCGTAAGTCAAAGATATTGCGGGAGAAAGAGCAAGAAAAGCCAGAGTAGGGGGGCATTTTGATATTGATAGAGACAGAAGGAGGGAAAAAGCTCGTGCCATGTGGTCTGCATTTCGCTGTAATCCCTGTTCGAGCCCAGTGTTCCTGCCTCTGTTCCCTTCTTCAGCCCAAACCCAATCAGACGGACGCTGAAACCCAAGCAGCTTCTCCGGTTCGTCCCAAAAAAGCAGACTGCCAGGTTCCCAGCAGCGCCGCGGGAAACACATCCATCTATCTGTACTTGATATACTCTACGCCGTGATATATGGAGCATAAATTGTTTTTATCGGTGTCAGGGGGTGCAGGGAAGGACCTCGGGGTGTAATGTACCTCACACACACAAGCAGTACACACACACACACACACACACACACACACACACACACACAAATACTGCACAAATTCTGCACCGTGCACAATGTGGTCACATAATAATGCAGCTGAAAGACACGGGAAATGGACGATTTTATTGAAATATGTGTATGTCCGTCAGCAGGGCTCAGTGTGTTTGTGTGTGTGTGTGTGTGTGTGTGTGTGTGTGTCAGTGCTCGGAGCTGGAATAGGATCTGCCCTCTTATTCATTCTCCACTTTTCTGTCCTTTTGTGTTCCCTTTTTCTTTGTGTTCGTTTGTCGTGCCATGGTCTTCCACACACTTGCCCATGCACCAGTGTTGTATTGCTTGAAATCTCTGACTTTTTGAAGGTTTTCGTCTGTTTTTTTTTTTTTTTTTGCTCGGCCTCGGCTCAGTCTAAAGCAGGGTACACAAAGATAATTGGGCTGTTGGGCATGTGGAAAAATGATATAAAAGGCAATGTATAATGAATGCATTGTAATTCTGCTCCTGTGTATGTACTGTTACATTGCTCATAAAAAGATAAATAAAATACATATATATATATATATATATATATATAAATAATCAGGCTGTTTTTGTCCCGATTTTCCCAGTTCTCGACCAAAGATGGAAAACACCAGATTATCTTCTCTTTCATAAATTTGTCCAATCAGATTCTCCTGTGGTCTGAGGTGTGTTCAGAGGGAATTTGTCCCGATAATCAGCTCTGAAACTTTTCGGGGCCAACAATCGTAAATATTGAACAAGTTAAATATTAAACTTGTTCAATATTTATGACAAAAAATCCTCTTGTGAAGATTTTTCCTTGTAAATACTGAACTAGTCTCTTTGCCTTGTTCACTCTGTCACAGCAGATTAATGTGAACAGCTGATGTGTGGATTTGTCACTGGTATTATTTGGGTGAACGTGGTGGATGATATTTACCTCCGCCAAGGAGGTTATGTTTTTGCCAGGGTTTGTTTGTTTGTCTGTCTGTCTGTTTGTCTGTCCGTTAGTGTGCAACATAACTCAAAAAGTTATGGACAGATTTTGATTAAATTTTCAGAGTTTGTTGGAAATGGGATAAGGAAGAAATGATTAAATTTTGGTGGTGATCGGGGGTGGGGGGGCCCACGGGGGGGCCCATTTCCAACAAACCCTGAAAATTTCATCAAAATCTGTCCATAACTTTTTGAGTTATGTTGCACACTAACGGACAGACAAACAGACAAACAAACAAACCCTGGCAAAAACATAACCTCCTTGGTGTGGGGAGGGGGGGGCACTGATCAGTTATGGCGGAGGTCTGCGCTCTCCGAGTGCTTCTAGTCTGTTCATGCTTTCTTTTCTTATATTCATCATTTAATAGGTCTTATGTATTTTATTTTATTGTAGTTTTGTTTGTTTGTTTTGTTTTTTTCTCTCTCTCTCTCCTCTGCCCAGTTTACTCAGTTGTGGTTGTAGTTACTGTTTCCATTATACACTGACCAAAACTTCCAACGCAACACTTGGGTTTATTGCAACACATGTCATTTTCTTACGCTATTATTTATTATTATTATTTGTTGACCAAATTCTGGAAGGACTGGTCAACGAGTTCTACTCAACCTGACAGGATAGGCAAAATTCTAAACAATGTGCAATCATGCGGAACGAGCTGCCCACATGACAAAATCAAAACGATTTTCGGAGCTTTTAAGGTGTAGCTGATGTATCATGACTCAAAACCAATATCCCATTTTATGTACACCAAATATTTCAGAATCGTATGTGTTGCGTTGGAAGTTTTGGTCAGTGTAATTATCACCATGGTTGTTACTGTTTGTATTGTTGATACTTTCTTGTGAGGGTCTTCACCACCTTCTTCTTTCTTGCCCCCACCCCCACCCCTATGTCAGGTCCGGCATCGAAATGTGGTTCAACAAAACTCATAATTAAGTCAGTAGAATATCAAGGGGAGCTTCATATACTTTATGAAGTTTCCTTTGGCAAAGCAAATTTGTTCAGCACCAAAAGGAGCCAGAAAACCATTCTGCTGTTAGGATGATGGATGAAACAAGTAAAAAATAAATAAAGATCTTTGTGTGTGGTGAAAGCCGACGACTGCAGAGTCCTGCATGGGTCCACTTTTCCAAACCCACACCCACCTGTACCCATGTACATTAGACCCACAACCTGACCCGACCCGTGATTAAACACATAGTCTACATAGAACTCACTGTTAAGGGCTTCATTTTTGCCTAAAACACACGCTATCATTAAATCTCTAATATGTGCTGCTCAATGACATCTGTGGCCGGATGTAAATAGATGTGAAACTCACTTCAAAATAAAACCGGATGTGGATTAACCACGGTGAAATTAGATGATCATCATCATTAAATGTCCTGCAAATGATTTTAATCCACAAATTGTTTCTTATTATTATTTTTTGTTAGATCACATTTGATCACACAAGATTTCTGGCTTGGAGGACTAGATTCTAGATCGGTGGTGGGACAGAGTCGTTATGTGTGTGTTGTGTTGAGATTATCGGAGCACACCACACACTGTACGATCAAAACTGTCTAATGCCTGATTTTTTGTCTTCATGTGTGGGGTCTGTACCAGATAAAAAAGGTCCTCAGATTTTGAAAATGCTTAGGTGTGTACCCCTCCTTAGGCTACATTCAGACTGCAGCCAAATGTGGCCCTAATCTGATTTTTTTATCCATATGTGACCTGTATCTAACCTGTAAAACACAGCTTGAATGGCACAAATTTGATTTTTTCAAATCCGACCCAGGTCATTTTCACATGTGGTCCTAAATCCAATACAGGTCAAAACACAGTAATGTCCCATCAGAGAGCGAACTTTAATTGATCGCCATTCCAACATTTATTTCAATTTAAAGTAGTTCCTTGTTTTGGATGATCCCTTATGGTCCAACTAAAGCAAAAAGGAATTTAAAAGTAAAAATGTGGGTCATTTAGCAACACTAATCTGTCAAATTGTCTCTAAAATGTCCCGTCAGAGAGATTTCAAATACCATGTTTTGACCCTTACATATTGGACATTTTTCAACGCGACGTCAGTCTGAACGGCCAGGTAACATTTATCCGACCTGTACATCTTTGAAATGCCAGTACAGCCCGACTGCAACACGCTCGCAAACAGATAAAGGTCACTGGAGATGAGTGTCTTGTTGTGAGAGTGTTACGAAGAGGCGGTCACAGATATATTTCAACGTTCCTCTTGTCATTTTAAAATTACGAATGAAGTCTGTGTCAGTAGTCGCTTTTCCAATGACCCCCAAAACGACAATTTCGCCAGAAGTCTTAGGTGTCAAACATGCGGCCCGGGGGCCAAATCTGGCCCGCAAGAGGGTCCAGTCTGGCCCCTGGGATGAATTTTTGAAATGTAAAAATTACGTTGAAGATATTAATCATTTTAGTTCAGGTTCCACACACAGACATATTTAATCGGGTCGGATCAGTCAAATACTATCATAATAACTTATAAATACTCACTGATCTGCCTTGGTGGAGGTCTGCGCTCTGAGTGCTTTTCTAGTTTACTCTGATTTTGTCTCCATTTAGTTCCTCTCACTCCAACACAAACACATAAACTCAACTTCCTTCTCTGCTCTGATTTAAACAGAAAAAAAATGCAACAACAGCCAGTTTTGACACAGCATATATTCCATATTAACATACATTCATAGGCAGTATAGTCTTCAGTGTATACGTCTTTACAGATCTACAGTATGACTCTATAATGATAGCACGTTATTATTATAGGAAAGCTTGGCTTTATGGTGGTGGTACACGTTGGCCCAGACAACAATACAGTCCTGACAGTGGCATGGGAAAGTGTGTGTGTGTGTGTGTGTGTGTGTGTGTGAGTGTGACGGACGGGGAAAATGTTACCATATTTGTTGCTGTGGGGCGAGGGCTCTATGTGCGCTTGGAGAGAAAGTGCTTCAGTCGTCATGCATGGCGAACATGCTCGGCAACCCTCTGACAGACCCCTTTGCGTGAGTTTACATTGTGTGTGTTTTGCCTGTGCATGCATGTCTCTGTGTGTTTACTCATATTTGCTTTAAGCCGACTAGTTTCTGGCAGACGGCGTCATGCAGGACGAGGCCGACATCGACGTGAGTCCAAATGTGTTTCACAATACGATGTTCTGAAAAAGTCGATGTTAAATTTGTCATGGGAAAGTGGTGTAATGATTCTGTTCTGACTGAAGGCTGCAGGTAGACGTTGTGGAGTGATACAGGTATTGATTTGCAATGCTTGATGGGTAATGTTCAATGTGTCTGATGCTGGTGCTAAAGCTGGCAGGATCGGACAAAAGCCATGTTTCCATGAAATTTGAGGTCAATTTTTGAAATGATGCAAAAAAAGAGGAAAATTTATTTATAACATTATTATTTTGTCAACTTGTTTGGAGCAGATAAACATGTCTGTAGTGTTGTCAGAAGGTGGCATTACCGGATATGTTAAGCATAGATCTAATAAACACAGTAGAAGAAGAAGAAGTCATGAACCAGGAGTATTTTGAGGTGAGACTTTTGCCACGTTTTCACTGCGTGGAACCGGTTCAACTCGACTCGACTCTGGTACCAGGTCCTATTCCTGGAGACCATTTCCGTTACAGGATACTACCCACTTTCCAGTACCTGGTCGTCATAGCGATGTGGCACGTTACTTCCATGTCGTCTGCTCAGAGTTGCTGATAAACTCACTCGTTACGTGTTGTCTCATCAAACTCATGCTGAATTTTTATGTCAGCCACCAAAGACTGAATCTCCTGACTGAATGGTGTAGTTTTACAGACTGTCATCATGTGGATTAACCTACCGTTATATTTACTGTAAACTTCTGCATCTGGTACTTGTAAAACGGCGGGTCACAGAGATGACTCTCTGACCAGTCAGTGGTCTGCAGTGTTTACATGTCATGTTTTTGTATCTGGTCCCCAGTCCTGGAACCTCGGTGGAGGTGATACCAAAAAACTAGTACCAGGTATCAGATTCCAGGTCCTTTTTCGTAATGGAAACACGAAAAGGTCGAGTTGAGTCAAACTGGTACTGTGCAGTGGAAATGTGGCATTTGTCTGATAATCCGTCCACATTTCCTGTTGCTACTACCAGCCATGTTTTTATACTTGAACATAATATCTGGAAGAGCTCCAAAACATCCTCTGCCACATTTCCACTATGTGGAACCGGCTCGACTCGACTAGATACTATTCCTGGAGACTGTTTCCATTACAGGATACAACAGACTTTCCAGTACCGAGTCGTCATAGCGATGCGGCGCGTTACTTCCGTGTCGTCTGCTCAGAGTTGCTGATAAACTCGCTCGTTACGTGTTGTCTCATCAAACTCATGCTGAATTTTTACATCGGTGACCAAAGACTGAATCTCCTGACTGAATGGTGTAGTTTTACAGACTGTCATCATGTGGATTAACCTACAGCTGTATTTACTGTAAACTTCTGCATCTGTTTCTTGTAAAAAGTCACAGAGACGACTCTCTGACCAATCAGTGGTCTGCAGTGTTTACACGTCACCTTTTAGTATCTGGTCCCCAGTCCTGGAACCTTGGTGGAGGTGATACCAAAAAACTAGTACCGGGTACCAGATACCGGGTCCTTTTTCGTAATGGAAATGCAAAAAGGTCGAGTCGAGTCGAGTCGAGCCGGTACCATGTAGTAGAAACGAGGCATTTGTCTGATAATCCGTCCACATTTCCTGTTGCTACTACCAGCCGTGTTTTTATACTTGAACATAATATCTGGAAAAGCTCCAAAACATCGTCTATAAGCAGAAACAGCTGATCAGAAGTGTTGTAATACTTGAAGCTGGTCTTTGTCTTACAATCACTTTTGAAGATCTTGGTCTTGTTGAAGTACTGACTCATCTTGGACCAGACAGGACCACAACTGCAGGAGTGTCAATACATTTCCTGTACAATGTCTGATTTTTTTCCTTCTCAGTCCTGTATTTTTGATAGAAAACCTCTGCTTCTCATTTCTCGTTTATATTTCATACAGAAGCTGGGTCTGTCTGGAGGCGATACCGGCCAAATGTGGGGTAAGAAAATGCGTCAAACTAAACCACAAAGAGTTCATCTGTAACAACACACAACACGGAGTAAATCCTGTAATGCAGCGGTTTCTCAGACGAATGGGACCATGTCAAACGTTTACCAAGTATTATTTATAGAAAACAGCATTAGCAAAGGGTCAGCTGTGATGTTAATTTGTGAGATGCCAGTAAAATTAATAAGTGTAATGTGATTTGACACGTGCTACCTTTTCTTGTACATTCAATTGTGGGTTTATCGTTCTATAGAAGGGCAACCTACTCCTCCAATTAGGGCTGTGCGATTAATTGATTTTAAATCGAAATCGGATTTTTCAATTGAGACGATTTTTAAAAAAGGGAAATTGTCAAATCGATTTCATCTCTCACGTGTCTCCAGGCTACCGTAGGCTCCTCCTCCAAACTGTGAGAGCACTCTCTCACAGAAGTCCATGTAATGACCACAGACCTTAAATCAGCGATGGGTCTGCAGTAGTGATACCAATGTAAGCTGTGGTCCACGCACAGATCCCCCAATTCAAATATAACAACATGGGGATCACTCATCTTACATTGTCCATGCAACGATTCGTACCGTACCATCTTCTTCCGATCCAGGTCCAGGTTGCGGGGGTGGCAGCCTCAGCAGAGGAACAGGGGAATCCTGAGGCGTTCCCAGGCCAGACCAAAGATATAATCCCTCCAGCGTGTCCTGGGTCGGTCTCTTCCATGCATGGATCCCCCAATTTTAACAGAACCACATGGGGATCACTCATCTTATGTGGTCCACACATGCACATATGACTGATGCCCGTCTCTGACTTACATTGGTATAACTTCTGTGGGCCCATCACGGAATTTTTGGGGATTCCATGATGCCATCACAGATTTGAGGTAGGGAGCAGTGCTATGAAAACGACATGCCGACTCCTGATGTCTTTTGTAATTTTACCCAAAAATGGAAATCGAAAATCGAGTTTTTAGAGGAAAAAATCTGGATTTTATTTTTGGCCAAAATCTTGCAGCCCTACTTCCAATACTAGTAAGAAGCTAATTTAAGCAATCTACGTAAATCTCCTCATCCCTCACTCCAAAACAACGCAGCAAATATTACCTAAACATATTAGCCATCCACAGTGATGTTTAGCATTGAGTTAGCATAAGCTGAACGATGGGGCTAATGCTATGTAAAATTTTGCTGGCAAACTGTTGTTCCAGTGACACAATTATGCTCATGATAAACAATGATATGCAAACAGGTGGGTCATAATGACCTAGGGGTGTCTAGTCTCGTGATCTGGTCCTGGTCTTGATTTGGATTGACGTGGTCTTGACTACAACACTATCAGTCAGTTGTGTTAAATGTTTGCTTCATTAGATTTTATTTGGAAAAAGTGTTCGTATTTCCCTTTAAGCAAATGATCCCTTTTTCCCAAACAAAAGGTGAGCATCAAAACCCTTCTGTGAAATTTAATAAGTTTCGTTTTGCTGTTTTCATCAGTCTTTTCTAACGTGAAACTTCCAAAATATTGATGGAAACACGACTTGTGGCTTTCACCTGCCCATCCTCATCATCATCCTCCCTCAGTGAGTGTGTTTGTGTGAGTTAGTGGAGCAGCATCAGGGCATCGAATGGGGCAAAAACAAACAAAAAAAAAAGACTCAATAGCAACTGAACCTCAGCGCAGCACAGTCATGTACACTCTGGAAGCAAATCGCATAAAGTCCGCTAGCGATATGTTCCTCTTTGTTGCTCGAGTCGGTCCTCTGACGGACTCGTGTCTCCCTTTTGGACATCCAGCACTCCTAGTGAGTCCCCGAAGCAGCAGCAAGAACAGAGGGCGTACAACCCTCCTCTCAACTCCACCCCAGTCCCTTAATCCCACCCACCCGTTACCCACCCATGCGTCCAATTCTTCCCTTATGGTCCGTCTGTGCCCTTCTTCTCCTTCTCCGTCAGCCCCCATCAGTCTCCTCACTCTCAAGAAATAAGTTAAACATTACAAAAATAAGAAGCATCGACAACAATGACAAACCAAATGTGAGAGTGATGGAGGGAGACAGAAAGTGAAAGATGCTCTCTACTTTAGAAGAAACAAACTGCCTCTGTAGTTTTGGAGGAAATCCCATGCAAAATGTACTTTATAGCCATTACTGTGGCAAAAGAATGAACAGGATGACCTTTGGCCTCTGAGTCTGTTCAGATTCGGACCAATAACTGGAGGAGTGGGATGGATTCAAGCAGGATTAAAGGGCGTTTCCTACGTCCTCCCTCCGGCCTCAGTGGAGGAGGAGGGTGCGGGGCGTTTTGCTCATCAGCAGTTCCCAGCCGTGCCCCCACGTCCATCACCGGCACGTGTGCATCTCCACCATTTTGCGGCACTGTTTGCATTTGACGTAGCAGCACCAGTGGAACTTACAGCTGCACCTGTCCACCACCTCCACCTCCTGCGTCTGGAAGCCGCGGCCGCAGCACATCAGCTCGCAGCCGTCAATGGCCTTGGACGTTCTGTTACACTGGCGGCCCACTGTTCCCAGCATGCCCGGCGTTCGCGGGTCGTAGTCGCAGAAGTCCGGACTAGGGTCCAGGTAGACCAGGTCTTCGTCTGTGTGAGGCTTGAACTGGGAGTTTCGGGGCACCAGGACTTTGGTGCTGCCCACCTTGCGCTGCTCCACCTCGGTAGCGCCGTCAAACTTCTCTTTGATGACGTTGCCCACCTTACGGAACGGCGGCATGGCCTTCCAGCAGGTCTTCACCTCACAGGAGCCGGACACGCCGTGACATTTACACTCCACACGCATGTGTGACAGGATGGCCTGCAGAGATAACGAAACACTGTGAGCTGAAAACTGTTGAACGTGGGTTGATAACACTGGTCAACAACACATTTATTGTTTCAGTTTTTTGAGCTGATTTAGGATCATTTTGGTGCTGAATCCAAAAATCACATTCATTTTGCTCAATCAGGTCAACTTTCTGAACTATGCTACATATTGGCTTTTGAACATTTTTGCTTACATTTATGGGCATTTTCACATCATATGATACAAAATTCTTTCATATTTCTTGCAATAAATGAGTTCTGAAGATTTTACTTTTGCCAATTCATGATTAATTTTTTTTTTAATATTACAGGTGAATGAAATGGCTTCGACTAGAAGATCTTGCAAAAATAAGCCTGACGTATTCTGCTACATGTGCGGTGAATACACCATTGTACCGAACAGGAATCAAGTCACAAGTTTCATAAAGTGTGCTTACCAATCTTATTTTGGAATTAATTATTATATTTTGTGAGAAGATCACATTTTTCAAAATCAAATTAGCAAAAAACCTGACCTGATTGAGAAAAACAGATGTCATTTTTGGATTTAGCGGTGCAAAATGGTCCGAATTCAGTTGAAAAAACCTAGACAACTTGCAAAAAACATTTTTTTGTAACCCAGTGTAATCTACTTTTTCATCCATTATTACTATCATGTGCCATCATTGAGTCACAGCAATTATTGTAACCAAAGTTTCTACAGTTTTCCATTTGGACGTTCAGAAGTTCCACATTTATTCACCAAAAAACCCATGGAGTTGGATAAATGGCAGCGGATGGACACCGAGGTTATTATCACTAACGAAAACTAACGAAATGACGAAAAAATAGAATTGAAAAAAACATTTTCGTTAACTGAAATAAATAAAAACTATAATTAAAAAGGAAAAAAAAAGACAACTAACTGAAACTGTATTGTGTGTTTACAAAACTAACTAAAATGTGTAAAAATTATGGATAAAATTCCCTTAATTTTCGTCTTTGTCAATGTCGGATTGATACGAAAGCGATTTATTTCACTCTAGCAATTTTAGCTAGCGGCACCATACAACACTTCATGGTCCGTCACTTGTGTTCACTTGTGGTTTCCAGTCGTCTTCTGGTCCCCACTCTACCTGGAAACATGGAGACTAAAGTTGGGAGAAAGCAGCAGAGTCCTGTCTGGGATTTATTTGAATACGACGACGAGGAAGAGCAAAGAGACGACAAAACTAATACTAAAACTAAACCAAAACTAAGCATTTAGAAAAAAAAATTAAAACTAATAAAAACTATCAAACCTGCTCTAAAAACAAATTAAAATTAACTGAACTAGAGAAAAAAAAAAGGCAAAACTAAATAAAACTAAACTATAATGAAAAATCCAAAACTATTAGAACCTTGGTGGACACACTGGGTTTATGTTCAGTTAATGATATACAGGGTGTCCAAAAATAATGTATACACACTTTAAATAACTGCAAAGTAGGTGTTTATTAAAATTAATTCAATTTTCAAAATGTAATAGAATTTAAAAACATATATATATATATATTTTTTTTTTGTCACTGCCTGTTCTCAAACTGACGTCTGTTCTGGTCCAGACTCTGCTGACAACGACAACCAATGGAATCACACACATCACCAAACAGTTCCCCATAAAAAAAAGTCTAGTGGTCTGGTGCAAGGTTATTATTGTTAACGAAAACCAACGAAATGACGAAAACTGGAATTGTAAAAACATTTTCGTTAACTGAAATAAATAAAAACTATAATTAAAAGAAAAAAACGATAACTAACCGAAACTGTATTATGCGTTTACAAAACTAACTAAAACAGATAAAAATTATGGATCAAATTCCCTTCGTTTTCTTCTTTGTCAATGTCGGATTGATAGGAAATTGATTCATTTCGCTCTTGCAATTTTATCTAGCGGCATCATAGATATTTAAGGGTCCGTCACTTGTGTTCACTTGTGGTTTCCAGTCGTCTTCTGGTCCCCACTCTACCTGGAAACATGGAGACTAAAGCAGCAGAGTCCTGTCTGGGATGTATTTGAATACGACGACAGAGAAGAAGAGAAAAGAGACGACTAAACTAAAATTAAAACTAAAACTAAGCATTTAGAAAATAACAAAAACTAAGAAAAACTAGCAAACCTGCTCTAAAAACTAATTAAAGCTAACTGAATTAGAGAAAAAAAAATAAGTCAAAACTAAATAAAACTAAACTAGAATGAAAAATCCTAAACTATTAGAACCTTGGTCTGGTGAAGGTGGAGGGTATTCAACCAAACCCCTCCGTCCAGTCCACCTGTTTGTCCAGTTCACCAGACCTCACACCACTAGACTTTTTTTTATGTGGATCCCTAAAAGACAAAGTCTACACCATGAGACCTGCAACAGTCACTGAATTGAGAGCAGCTATTGAACATGAATGAACACAAATACTAAGGGAACTGTTTGGTGACGTGTGTGATTCCACTGGTTGTCGTTGTCAGCAGAGTCTGGACCAGAACAGACGTCAGTTTGAGAACAGGAGGAACAGACCAAACAATAAAAGGATGTTTGTAAATTCTGTTACATTTGGAAAATTTAATCAATTTGAATAAACACCTACTTTACAGTTATTTAAAGTGTGTATACATTTTTTTGGGACACCCTGTATTTTACTGAAAAAGTCGAATTTTCTTCATTTTTTTCTGTTTTTGACATAATAACCTTCAACTTCAATTTGAATTTCAACGAACATCTACATGATCAGTGAATTAAATACAAGAAAATACCTGATATTCACTTAAAATGTAAAACATACAATGTGGTATGGCATCCTTATATTTATTATGCAGAACAGCTGACAGTTTACCTTGACTCTGGATAACGTGTGCTGTGTACAAAGTGACTGGGTAATTACACAGAGGAACCTTTTAATTTCAGTTTTTCATTTTTATTTTTATTTTCCTTTTTATTTTTATTTTTGTGGCGTCTTATACCTCTGTTATATGTCTCAGTGTTTGTCTTACTTTTTGTATGTTTGAAAAACTTAATGAAAATACATTGATCGAGAAAAAAAAAAAAAGCTAAACATAGAGCATAATATTAGAGTAAATGAATGAATGAATGAATGAATGAAATCTTTATTTTGAACATGCAGACAGTTAAATAAAGACAAAAATCAACCAACAAAATGTAAGTACTGGTACATAAATGATTGATAAGCAAACAACCAACAACAACAAATAAAAATAGATAGATAGATAGATAGATAGATAGATAGATAGATAGATAGATAGATAGATAGATAGATAGATAGATAGATAGATAGATAGATAGATAGATAGATAGATAGATAGATAGATAGATAGATAGATAGATAGATAGATAGATAGATAGATAAATGATGATTTGTGTAATGTGTAATTTTGATGATTTGTAATATGGATTACATTTTTATTGTTTTTACTTTAGTTTATTATTTCAGTTATATTGTATTTTTTAATTCTTTTTTTTTTTTTGTGTGTGTATTGTTCATTTCGGGGGAGGTATTCATATAAACCTTCTTTTTGGCTTCTAACCTCTCCTGCACAATTTTGTTACTTGTTTGAATGTTGTTTTTTCTATTGCTGTTTTTATTTTGTGCAAATAAATTAAAATTAAAATTAAATAAAAATAAATAACTAAAACAAATGAAATGAAATTATACATGCTTGAAATAAGTAGGAAGAAGTACAAACTTATGTACTCCTACCCCCAATTTCTATTCCTTATGATCACTATATAGCAATTATTATTTTGTATGAATATCAATATAATAATAATAACAATAATAATAATAATAATAATAATAATAATAATAATAATAATAATAATAATAATAATAATAATAATATCACACATCCTTTTTCCTATATACACTAATAGGATAATACACATTTACAACTTATCCTACCAGATAATAATACCAGATATTAATAAAAATGAAAAAAAAAAAAAAAAAAATAGTGGTAAATCGCACAACAAAAGTTAAATATAGAGAAAAAACTATTTTGGAATTGCCTCAAAAGTAGCTCTGGGTCTTTATGGGTTAAAAGTGATCATTCCCATTCATTTCCATTGATGAAAAGTTATAAATTATTTGGACCACAGAGCAGTGTTTGGCTGATTTCAGTGGAATAAATGGGTTAAATTCAGGTCCCAGCAGTGCGTTACCTTCCTGCCAGCCTCGTTGTTGTGCAGGTTCATGAGGGCCCGACTGGACGACTGGCCTTTACTCCTCTCCCTCACGTCCACAAAGGACTGAGAAAAGGCCACGCCATATGCGATGTTATCGCTGCAGCCGGACCACTGGAACCCTGGAGAAGATAGACGGAAATGAACTGAGCAAACACACACATCTGTTTAGGCCTCGAAATGTCCATGTTTCAGACTAATGAAAACATGACTGTGAATATTATCTGCCCTTGAACATTAGATCTTTCAGAATCCTCTAGATCTTAAACGTACATTGGACCTTTAATACAAATAAATGTCAAGGGAAGCACATATAAAGTATCATCAAGTCCAGATAACTACATGAGTGAGAAGCTTTAGAACAGGGGTGTCAAACATGCGGCCCGGGGGCCAAATGCGTCCCACCAAAGGTTCCAATCTGGCCCCTGGGATGAATTTACAAAAATGCCACATTCTTGAATTGAATTAAGCAAAAAAAAAAAAAGTTTGAATTAAGGAAAAAATCTTGAATTAAGCCAAAAAAAATCTCAAATTTAGCAAAAAATCTTGAATTGAGCCAAAAAATCTCAAATTTAGCAAAAAATGTTGAATTAAGCCAAAAAACATCTCAAATTTAGCAAAAAATCTTGAATTAAGCAAAAAAAAAAAAAACATCTCAAATTTAACAAAAAATGTTGAATTAAGCAAAATATCTAGAATTAACAACTTAAAAATATATAATAATAATAATAATAATAATAATAATAATAATAATAATAAAATAATAATAATTAAAAAACAAAACATTAAATTATGAAAATATTTCCATTTCCAAACTCTCCTGTAACAATAAAATGTGACTAACCTGAACAAATGTGATGAACCTGAAATGTCTGTATTAAATTCAGTCCAGTTTGAACTCTTTTCTTCCTGTTCCTCAGTGTTTAGTGTCTTTGGAGATCTGATCCAGAATGCACATGGACTAATGAGAAGTGGAGGAAGAAGACTGAGAAAATTGCACTAAATTTTCTTTCTTTTTTTTTTTTATTTATATTTAATTTTTTTCAGGTTATTCACTTTTTTTTTTTTTTTTTTTTTTTTTTTTGGATAGTTTATAAAAATAAGTATTTTCATAATTTAATTGTTTGGGGTTTTTTTGCACTAAAACACAAAAATTTGTAGTTGTCATTATTTCTAGGTTATTCAGTTCTTATTTTCCTGGTTCCATCCACTGCAGATCAAATCAGACTGAATGTGGAACCTGAAAGAACATGTGTTTGAGAGCCCTGTAGTACAATAAATACAATAAATATAGTAAATAAATAAGTCATCATAGTTAACGGTGCATTGTCCCCAACAAGCTCGTCTATAAGCTGTTTAAAAACTTACCGGCAGATCTTTTGATGCATGTGTATATGTGTGGAAAAGTTAGAGCGAGAAAGAAAAAGAGAGAGAGAGACAGTGACATACCCTCTGGACTGACTCCATGCACATTGTGGTCACAGCCACATTTTTCCAGCTCTCCACTGCTGCAGGCCCTGGTGACCGCAAACGCCACACTGGCTGCTGAGATGGCATACACAAAGGCCGCCTCACGGGTGCCTAACAC
Organism: Sphaeramia orbicularis; assembly: GCF_902148855.1. NCBI lineage: Eukaryota > Metazoa > Chordata > Actinopteri > Kurtiformes > Apogonidae > Sphaeramia > Sphaeramia orbicularis. Next base: position 2,629,809 of record NC_043961.1, on the reverse strand, counting down.
ACACACACAAACACACAAACAGAGAAAATGAAGAGCAAAATGCAGTTTGTATACACGGAAAGACTGCATTAAAGTCTAACGGAAGGAGTCGAGCACGCGTCTGACATTTACATGACATTTACACGTCAACGTACAGTCAGTGGAAAGCAGTTTAATTTTGGAGGAATATTCAGCAAACATGGGATGGATGTGAATATGTTAAATCAGCTGAGTTTTAAGGTAATTCTAGTGATAATAAAGGGGTTCTATGTCGTGTTGATTTTCCAAACTCTACATTAACCCTTTCATGCACGAATTATGAGACCCTCAATCAAGATTTTTTTGTTTTTTCCTTCGTGTTTTTATTCCTCTTTAGGCATGAAAAAAAAAGCATGCCTAAAAAAACTTTTCTTATGAACCTGTTTTTCATGGAGCTGCAAAAATGTCCACTCAGCTGGAAATCATGCGTTTAATTTTGGGAGCTAATAAACATGTATTTACTGATATATTGTGTGAAAACTATGAAATAAAAACATTTTTAATGCTTATTATGGGTCATTCATTTCTCAGACAGGGGTAGTTGTTTGTTTACTTGCTTTACTAGTTTGTCTGATAAATGAATTACCTACAATAATTACATGCAGAAGACAGTATGAACTTTTACCAGACATGTTTAATGCTGTTAATCTGATGTTTTCTCACATTTTAACACTCTAATACCAGACATTACTCACTTCGTGGAGATAATATGCAAAAAAAAGAAAAACAAAAACAGAACTTTTACAAAAACTGTTAATTACAGACTAATAACAACAACTGATTTACACTTAAACATGTTACTCTAGATCAGGTTTATCAAGAACAGTAAAGTTACAGCAATGGTCTGAATGTCAGTGTATGAGATGATGCATGAGCGTCCACTGTGTTGGCTGATATGGAACTAAAAGTACTAAATTCATGAATATACAAGAGAACAGCTGGAGAAGAACTGTCCACTGGAGTGACCACTGTGCATGAAAGGGTTAAACAGAGGGAAGCTATGAACACTATCTCAGCCATTAAAGATAATAATGGACATCTCCTTTTTGAGCCTAAAAGAATTAATGTTACATTTACCAAATATTATACAGACCCCTATAGCTCAGAGTCAAACGCTTCCGAAAACGACATCAAAAATTTTCTTCTACCCCTAAATCTCCCTAAGGTGACAGCTGACCCGCTTGAATATCTGAATTCTCCCATTACCATTGAGGAGATATTTGGTGTTATTAAACACCTGCCTTCAAGTAAGGCTCCAGGCTTAGACGGCTTCACACCTGAGTTTTATAAATCCTTTCCTGAAGAACTGGCACCTTTACTACTAAATACAGGGTGACCCAAAAAAACGGGAATTTTTGAAGTGCGTATTGGCAGCAAGGTTATAATAGTTTTGGATTTTTCATTCTAGTTTAGTTTTATTTAGTTCTGCCTTTTTTTCTCTCTAATTCAGTTAGTTTTAATTCGTTTTTAGAGCAGGTTTAATAGTTTTTATTGGTTTTCGTTATTTTCTAAATGCTTAGTTTTAGTTTAGTTTTAGTTTTTTTTATATCTTTTCTCTTCTTCTTTGTCGTATTCAAATAAATCCCAGACAGGACTCTGCTGCTTTCTCCCGACTTTAGTCTCCATGTTTCCAGGTAGAGTGGGGACCAGAAGACGACTGGAAACCACAAGTGAACACAAGTGACGGACACTTAAATATCATATGGTGCCAGCAGAGAAAATTACTAGAGCGAAATAAATCGATTTTGTATCAATCCGACATTGGCAAAGACAAAAACGAAGGGAATTTTATCCATAATTTTTATCTGTTTTAGTTAGTTTGGTAAACACACAATACAGTTTCAGTTAGTTATCATTTTTTTCTTTTAATTATAGTTTTTATTTATTTCAGTTAACGAAAATGTTTTTACAATTCTAGTTTTCGTCATTTTGTTAGTTTTCATTAACGATAATAACCTTGATTGGCAGACATGAGCAAGTGGCAGCACTGCGAGACAGTGCCCTTGAGCAAGTAAACACACCCCCATGATAGTAACCATGGATCAGTGGAACGGGCAACAGTGTGCGTTAGCCATAAAAATGTTTTATAAAAACGGTGATAGTTTGACAGCTGCGCAGAGGGAGTTCCGACGTTTTTACAACTTAAGACGTCATGGTGCTGTTCCATCAAAACACGCGATCAAATGTTGGATTAATAACTTTGAAGAGACTGGATCCGCCCTAAAGAAGAAACCAACAGGACGACCAAGAAGTGCTCGTACTCCTGGCCCCCTAGATCGCCAGATTTGTCCGTTTGTGATTTTTTCTTGTGGGGCTATCTCAAGAGTAAAGTGTACACGACTCGACCAAGAACTGTGGATGAGTTAAAACAGAGAATTCAGGATGAAATTCACAGTATCCCAGCTGAGATGTTGCAGCGGTCAATGAGGAATCTCAACAGCACATTTCAAGAATGCATTCGTACAGGAAGGAATTTTTAAAAAATGAAAATTCCATCATTGTTTCTTAAATGGCATGTTTTAAGGTTTCAATTACTATGAATAAAATATTTTTCTTCCATCACTCTTGGTTTTATTGGATTGTTAAAAAGTTCCCGTTTTTTTGTGTCACCCTGTACCTATAACGAATCCTTCCAAAAGGGAGCGCTCCCACCTTCTCTGTCTGAGGCCAGTATCACACTCATTTTAAAAAAAGATAAAGATGCATCTGATGGTAAAAGCTACCGACCGATAAGTTTGACTTCATATGACAGCAAAATGTTATCTAAAATCCTGGCTAATCGATTAGACCGAGTAATAACCTCTCTCATCCATGCAGATCAGGTTGGTTTTATACAGTAACATTAGGAGGTTGACTGATATCATGTGGGCAGTTCAGGACAGTCAGGCTCCTCTGGCCGCGGTCTCATTGGATGCTGAAAAGGCCTTCGACAGAGTTGAACCGCAGAGGTACGTTTTAGACCAGAACACACTTAGGACCAAAACAGCCAACGACTGTGTACCCACAAACTGTCATTCACTGAATAAAATATGAAGCTCATTGTTTACACACATTTGTATAATGATATCATCAAGTTTTTTTCTTCAAGCGTTCAGTTTCTATGCTCCGTATATCTGGAACAAACTACCAGAAAATATCAGGTCTGATATCTGAGAGTCTGAGTTCTGTTCAGTCCAGGTTCCAGACTCTCCTGTTCACTGCTGCCTTTGACTAAAAGGCTTTGGACTTTTTAAATGTTATATTCTCTTTCAAAACTTTGCACTGCAACTCTTACTTTAATATGTGTGTTTTTATAGTTTTGGATTTTCCATTTCAAAAGGGGACAGAAATGGCTCTCAAAAAAGTACACCCCCAGAGACAAGCATTTGTACCCTTTTAAGTACAAGCTGGTACCTCTGTTTTTGAGAGTGTACCATACCATACCATACCATACCATACCATACCATACCATACCAACTTTATTTATAAAGCACTTTAAGAACTTTACAGTTTGCCAAAGTGCCGTACACGAAACATAAAACAAGGGAATAAATAAGTAAAACCAGTGATAACACAGGGTGCAAAATGGGCAAAGAGCAACAAAACACAACCATCATAAAAACAAAGACAAACAAGAAAAGCACTCGGAAAGCACAGGCCTCCGCCAAGGCAGATCAGTGTGCCCCCCCCCCCCCGATCACCACCAAAATTTATCTATAAATAATGAAAACCACAAATTTTTCTCTTTGCTTTTGTGTAAAAAAAGTAAAATTAAACAAAAATGTTAAAATTTACAGACTAGCCTTTTACAAGAAATGTGAAAAACCTGAACAAATATGAACAACCTGAAATGTCTTAAGAGAACTTAGAGTAATTGTACCAATTTTCTGTCTGTTATTAAATGTTTTGTGTTTTGTAGATCCACTGTGATCTGTACATTGTAATGTACATGTGTAAATGATAAACTGAGACAGAATATTGTTAAAATTACACTGATTTTTTTCAGTTTTTTCATGTTATTCACATGTTTTGAAAGGATAGTTTGTAGATGTAAACCTTTTCATAACGTAAATTTACTTTTTTCGCTTTAAAACATAGAGAAAAGTTTGGAGTTGACATTATTTCTATATTATTCTGTTATTATTTGACTGGTTCAGCCCACTGCAGATCAGATTTAGCTGAATGTGGAACTGAACTAACATGAGTTTGACAGCTCTGCTTTAGAGTATAAATACCACACACAGCCCATTTGACGCCCATGTTTTACCCAGTTTCCATCATACACTACAAACAAAAAGTTAAGGATATTTTTATTTTTTGGGCTATTTTTTTCAGTTGGGATTCTTGCACAGCACTTTTTTTTTTACTTTTTCTGTGTGTGAATTGAATTGAAACACATTTTTTTAAATGACCAGACATAGTTTTATTTACAAATGGCAAAAATGACTGAAAAAAAAGACAAAAAAAAAAAAAAAAAAAAAGAAATATCCTTAACTTTTTGTTTTATACTGTATATAAAGTCTGAGTGCTTGCTAAGTGAATAGTCTTACCCTGGGTGACCACTTTGCCAAACACTGGCATGCTCTCCAGAGTGGAGCAGTTCCACCGACGGTTGCGGAACTGGAACTGACACTCGTCTATGGCCAGCTGGGCTCCGCGCCGTACAGCGTCCATCACCTCCACGCTGCGCTTACAGATCTGAACCTAAAGCACAGACACACAGACAGGAGCGACATCAGCCACAAAGACCCCCGATTAAAAACACTGCTGTGGTTTAAGTGGGTTTGTCCAGGAGGAAAAAGGACGCTCTACATTAGCTGACATCCTGTTCAGCACCCACGGCACTGCAGACCTGATCCAAAGGCTCAAACTAGGCAGAGAGCGACTTTTTTGACATTATGTAGTTCTGGTTTTCTACAAATTGTGCGGTGTGAGGACATTAAAAGTTAAAGGATCATGTACAGAAGCTCCTTTTGCACCTATAAATATTTTTGTAAGGTATTCATGGTTTTTCTGTTTTGTTGAAATGCATGCATAGTTATATTCTCTGTTTGTTTATTGTTTATTTATTTATTTCAAATATAACATTAAAACCAAACAACAAAAGGATTTAAATAAAAAGAAAGTCAAACATTCAAAAAGGAGCGGAGTGAAGTTTAACTTATAATCTCCCACCAGTGTAGTATCTTCAGTGTAATTTTTGCACCTTCAAATTCACCCAACGGTGCAAAACTCTAAATGTTACCAAGTGTATTTTTCTTATTTCTAGTCCTGAGTACCTTCAGTCTGTGGATGTGCAGGACTGTCTTGGCTGACCCGTCTGTGTAACATGACGTGGCATTCAGGGACAGTCCCTCTGGACTGGCAGACCGGGGTGGTGGTCCCCCTTTTTAAGAAGGGGGACCGGAGGATGTGCTCCAACCACAGGGGGATCACACTCCTCAGCCTCCCGGGGACAGTCTATTCCAGGTACTGGAGAGGAGGATCCGACCGATAGTCAAACCTCGGATCCAGGAGGAACAATGCGGTTTTTGTCCCGGTTGCGGAATGCTGGACCAGCTCTATACTCTCCATCAGGTGCTCGAGGGTTCATGGGAGTTCACCCAACCAGTCCACATGTGTTTTGTGGATCTGGAGAAGGCGTTCGACCATGTCCCCCGTGGTATCCTGTGGGGGGTGCTTCAGGAGTATGGGGTCCAGGGCCCTCTGCTCAGGGCAGTCCGGTCCTTGTATGACCGAAGCAGGAGTCTGGTTCACATTGCTGGCAGTAAGTCAGACCTGTTCCAGGTGCATGTTGGATTCCGGCAGGGCTGCCCCTTGTCACCGGTTCTGTTCATTATTTTTATGGACAGAATTTCTAGGCGCAGCCAGGGGCCGGAGGGGGTCCGGTTTGGGGACCACAGGATTTCATCTCTGCTTTTTGCAGATGACGTTGTCCTGTTGGCCTCCTCGAACCTGGACCTTCAGCGTGCCCTGGGGCGGTTTACAGCCGAGTGTGAAGCCAGCGGGATGAGGATCAGCACCTCCAAATCTGAGGCCATGGTTCTCGACCGGAAAAAGGTGGTCTGCCCTCTCCGGGTCGGTGGGGAGTCTTTGCCCCAAGTGGAGGAGTTCAAGTACCTTGGGGTCTTGTTCACGACTGAGGGAAGGATGGAGCAGGAGACTGACAGATGGATCGGTGCAGCGTCTGCAGTGATGCGGTCGCTGTACCGATCGGTTGTGGTTCAGAAGGAGCTGAGCCGAGAGGAGAAGCTCTGGATTTACCGGTCAATCTACGTTCCTACCCTCACCTATGGTCATGAGCTTTGGGTCAGGACCAAAAGGACAAGATCCCGGATACAAGCGATCGAAATGAGTTTCCTCCGCAGGGTGGCTGGGCGCACCCTTAGGGATAGGGGGAGGAGCTCACTCACCAGGGAGGAGCTCGGAGTAGAGAAATCTTACCAAGATAATTTTCACTTGTTCCATTGGCAGATTTTTTTTCCTTGAATTAAGCAAAAAATCTTGAATTAAGCAAAAAAAAAATTATCTTTAAGCAAAAAAATCTTGAATTATGCAACAAAATCTTGAATTAAGAAAAAAAAAATCTGCCAATGGAACAAGTGAAAATTATCTTGGTAAGATTTCTTGAAATCAGATTTCCAGATCTATTGTCTATAAATCAGTTTTTAGATCTCACTGAAAAGTTCCTCTTCAGGTGATTCTGTCTGATTTTAAGTGCGATGACATATTTGGACGAGAAATGAGAAAAATACACTTGGTACGATTTAGATTTTTTTCCAGTGCAGTATCTTCAGTGTAATTTTTGCATCTTGCAAATTCATCCAATAGGCCTGACTGGACTCTTTGGTGGGCTGGTCTTGGACCTCGGGCCGTATGTTTGACACCCCTGCATTAGGCGGTAGTGGTACCTGTCTCTGGATAAGGCCTCGTAACCTCTCACACGTCTCCTCATCCCTGATGCTTCCCACGGACGACAGTTTGGCGAGGTACCTGACAGAGGAACATACAACAGAAACATTTACACATACAGTTGGACACAACACAATTCAGGCAGTTTTTATCTTAAAAAAAAGGAAATGTAGAAAATGGAAAGAGAACCCAGGAGAAGGACAGGCTAGTCTGTGACACTGGGTGAAAGTCATGAATACACTGAAAAAATCTAAATCTTACCAAGTGTATTTGTCTCATTTCAGTCCAAATATAAGATCACACTTAAAATCAGACAGAATCACCTAAAGAGGAACTTTTCAGTGAGATATAAGAACTCATTTATAGACAATACATCTGGAAAATCTGATTTCAAGAAATCTTACCAAGATAATTTTCACTTGTTCCATTGGCAGATTTTTTGCTTGAATTAAGCCACAAAATTGAATTAAGCAAAAAAAAAAAAAAAAAAAAAAAAAAAAAATAACTTGAATAAAGCAAAAAAAAAAAAAAAAAAAAATCTTGAATTAAGCAAAAAAAAATCTTGAATTCAGCAAAAAAAAATCTAGAATTTAGCCAAAACAAAATCTTGCATAAAGCCAAAAAAATCTTGAATTAAGCAAAAAAAATCTTGAATAAAGGAAAAAAAAAATCTTGAAATAAGCCAAAAAAAATATCTTGAATTAAGCAAAAAAATCTAGAATTAAGCAACAAAAAAAACTTGAATAAAGCAAAAAAAAACAAACAAACTTGAATTAAGCAAAAAAAAAAAAAAAAAAAAAAACTTGAATAAAGCAAAAAAAGATCTTGAATTAAGCAAAAAAAGTTTAGAATTTAGCAAAAAAAAAACTTGAATAAAGCAAAAAACAAAAAACAAAAAAAAAAACAACTTGAATTAAGTTAAAAAAAAATCTAGAATTAACAAAAAAAAAAAAAAAACTTGAATGAAACAAAAAAAAATCTTGAATTAAGCAAAAAAAAAAAAAAAAAAAAAAATCTGCCAATGGAACAAGTGAAAATTGTCTTGGTAAGATTTGTTGAAATCAGATTTTCCAGATCTGTTGTCTATAAATCAGTTCTTGAATCTCACTGAAAAGTTCCTCTTCAGGTGATTCTGTCTGATTTTTTTATTTTTATTTGAAGTGTGATGAGATATTTGGACTAGAAATGAGAAAAATACACTTGTTAACATGTAGATTTTTTGCAGTGCAGTTCGACATCCCAACATAAAGTCTCTTCGTTTTTCAAGGATTGGTTTGAACTCCTTCCAGACGAAGCAGACCTGGTGCAGGGGCTTCTGTTTCCCATGACGTTGTGGGAATGTTTTGGATAAAAGTCTACTTGTGAAGACGCTGAGAAGACTGAAAGTGTCTTATCAAACGCAGCACCTCCAGGCCAGACGGGTCAGCTCGGCTCACTTCAGCGTCCTATCTGCAGGGCCAGCTGCTCCGCACAGAAATAGGCTTCCTTCTAATCTGACACTGAGTCTGCTCCACGCTGCTTCATGTGCATCCACACGTCATCCAATTACATGTTGAGTCTGAAAACTGCAGCTGGATTCAAACATTTGAGCTTTTGTGCCTCTGGGTTCTGATAACTGGACTTGTTTGTCTTGTGGTTTCTCCATGTAGACCAGGGGGGTCAAAGTCATTTTAGTTCAGGGGCTGAATCCTCCCAATATGATCTGACGTGGGCCGGACCAGCCAATTAATAACATAATAATATATAATTAACCCTCTGGTATCCTGTCCAGCAAGGCCCTTACTAAGCACCAAGTGTACCTTTTTTGCACACTTGTGGAATAATGGGGGAAAAAAAATTCATACAGTTTGTTTTCAATTGTTTTGCACTTTTGTCTATTTCATCAACTTGAGCTGTAAATAAAAATACCAAATACTCAATAACTGTCACATTTTTTAACCCTTGAAATGCCGTGTTTGTAATGTAAACAAACCTTTTTTGTTTTTTTGGATGCAAAAAACATTTTTTTACTTATTTCTTTTTTTTGTTTTGTTTTTTCTGAATTCAAGAAAAAAAATCTGCCAATGGAACAAGTGAAAATTATATTGGTAAGATTTCTTGAAATACAATTTTCCAGATCTATTGTCTATAAATCCGTTCTTATATCTCACTGAAAAGTTCCTCTTTAGGTGATTCTGACTTATTTTAAGTGTGATAAGATATTTTGACTAGAAATGAGAAAAATACACTTGGTGAGATTTAGATTTTTTCCATTTGACGTGGTGTGAACATACACTCGGACAGCTTATAATGCGTACAAATAACACGCCAATTAATGTCAATTAAAGTGGCATGCAGACTATATTTAACCCTTTGTAGGGCACTCATTGAAATAGTCTGAAATTCAAAATTTCAACCTTAGTGTATTAGACATCATCATCTACCTCCTCTTGCCTTAAAACATCTGAGCAGCACTTGCTACAAAGTAAACACATGCAATAAAACAACTGTTATAAGGTCATAAACTGACAAAAAACACCCATATTCACTGTTTACAGCTTCAAAATGATCTATAAAATCTGTCTGAATCACAGTATAATGTTATAAAAAAAACACTTGAAGTTGGCCCCATATTTAATGTTTGAGGAAATTACCAAAAATAGTCACTTGCCCAATAAAGGGTTAAGCAAGTCATGATATCACATTGAAATCTGTGCAACAACAGACCCATCCATCCAAAAGCACCAGAACCGTTTCACTTCATGTCTGGAGGCTAAATGCAAATGTTCAACACGTTAAATATTGTATAAAGACGATGCAGAGTCTCACAGAACTGAAAATAACTAGTGCTGGGCAGCGATTAAAATTTTTTAATTGCAATTAATTGATGTTCAGTTGTTCAAAGTAAACAAAGGGGGCCCTCTAGTGGTTGGAATAAGATGCACTAACGTATGTTTTGTCCTTGCGGTGTTCCCATAGTCAGTTCGGACATAAGAAGGAACTAACAGACACGTTTCTTTCACTCTGTTTGTATGGCCCCAAAAACGTTTGCCTGTGAGTATTTTCTGTTCAGTTGTTGTCAGAATGAATAGTATCAAATATCTCTGATGTGAACCTTTGTTACTGGATAAAAAGAAGTTGTAAATTTTAAGTAAATCTGTAAATGCTAATCGTTAGCATGTTTATGGATTTTCCCATTCAAGTTAGCATCGAGCTAGCAGTCTTTTTTCCATTCATTTAAATGCATAATGCCATGTAAATGTACTAAGGCAGTGAACAGAACTCAGACATATTTAGTTTGTATGTGTCAGTTTTACAGTGAGTCTAAAGGAACAGATTTGGACACAAGTTTTGGGCGTCCGTCTTTTCTTGGTAAACCTGTTGTCTATCTGCAGCTAATCGCTACACGCACACAAGCAGAAGAATAGGAGTTAGAATAAAACCGCATTAACGGGAGATAAAAAAAAAAAAAAATTGTCGGCGTTATTTAATGAATGCATTAACGTGGTAATAATGCATTAACTTGCCCAGCCCTAAAAATAACTCGAACCAATCCACCGGTGTATATTTTCCAACAATGAACTCAAGTAGAACTATTCCTGGAACACGTGGACCAGCAGTGGACGGTCTGAAAACCAAAACGAGCCTCAGTAAAAGGACATTCCAGCAGAATTAGCTCTGAGGCTGTTCTCTATAAGTGGACATGTTTCTCTTTAAGGTTCCTCGGGCTTGTTTTATGAGTCTGGGGTTATGAGTTCCCAAGACGACACATACCTCTGTAAAGCCCTGTTCGCCCCACTCTGGCAGCGCTCCGGGGTGCATGAAACAAAATTCAGCTGGCAGATTACCGACAACACAGAGTCATGTCAACAGGTGTAAAAAGGCCTGATTATTTAACACACAGGTGTGTTGAGCCGCATTATGTAATAAATTCCCATTATGAAATAAAAGTTCAAAATGTAATAAGAATGTCACGTCATCTTGTGCTAAAGCCGCATTATGTAATAAACTGACGCATTTTGTAATAAACTACGTCAACGCATTATGTAGTAAATTTTTTCACATTATTTTAAGAAGTTATTACAATTTGAGAAATTTATTACAAAATGCACTTGACACATTTTTATTTAAAAAAAAATGTAATAACATGGTTCATTATGTAATAACAATCCAAATTAATATAATTTCAGAGCAATTTAGAAGAAATTAGTCACAGGAGCTACAGGTAATGGAATCAGAACTTTAACCACAGTTTACAGATGAATTTAGCACATTACATTTTCCTGAAAATAAAAATGTGTCAAATGCATTTTGTAATAAACTTCTCAAATTGTACTAACTTACTACATAATGCAAAAAAATTTACTACATAATGTATTGAGGTAGTTCATTACAAAATGCGTCAGTTTATTACATAATGCAGCTTTATTACAAGATGACGTGACATTCTTGTTACATTTTGAACTTTTATTACATAATGGGAATTTATTACATAATGCGGCTCAACCAGGTGTCAAACATGCGGCCCGGGGCCAAAACCGGCCCGCTAAAGTGTCCAGTCTGGCCCCTGGGGTGAATGTGTGAAATGCAAAAATTATACTGAAGATATTAACAATCAAGGATAAAATAAATTTTGGTCAATTCAATCCAAAGTGCATCAGACCGGTAAAATACTATCATAATAACCTATAAATAATGAAAACTGCAATTTTTCCATTTTGTTTTTGTGTTAAAAAAAAGTAAAATTACACAAATACACGGAACAAAAATATAAATGCAACACTTTTGTTTTTGTTCATGAGCTGAACTCACAGATCTAAAACTTTTTCTGTGTACACACAAGGTTTATTTCTGTCAAATATTGTTCACAAATCTGTCTAAATGTGTGTTTGTGAACATTTGTCCTCCTCCTCACAGCTGTGGCAGATCCAGATGCTGATTGGACAGCAGGATTATTGCACAGGTGGGCCTTAGGCTGGCCACACTAAAAGGAAGGCCACTCTAAAATGTGCACTTTTCTCACACAGCACAATGCCACAGAAATCACCAGTTTGGAGGGAATATGCACTGGTCATGTGACTTCAGGAATGTCCAGCAGAGCTTCTGTCTGTGAACTGAATGTTCATTTCTGGACCATCAGCCATCTGCAAAGGTGTTCCAGAGAATTCATGAAGAAGACTGTGTGAGGAAAATGGTGGTCACACCAAATACTGACTGGTTTTATCTGACCCCCCCTGGACCAGCCACTACAGTAAAAGTGCACATTTTAGAGTGGCCTTCCTTTTATTGTGGCCAGCCTAAGGCCCACCTGTGCAATAATCCTGCTGTCCAATCAGCATCTGGATCTGCCACAGCTGTGAAGAGGAGGGATTATCTCAGCAAAAGAGAAAGGAGAAGTGTTCACCAACACAGATTTAGACACATTTAGGAACAATATTTGACAGAAAGAGGCCTTTTGTGAACAGAGAAAAAAGTTTTAGATTGTTGAGTTCAGCCCATGAAAAATGGGAACAAAAACAAAAGTGTTGCATTTATATTTTTGTTCAGCGTATGTTTACATTTACAGACAAGACTTTTAAATAAAATATGATCAACCTGAAATGTGTTAAGAAAAGTCTGTGGAATTATACCAATATTCTGCCTGTTATTAAATGTTTTGTGTATTTGTGTGATACACATGTATAAATGATAAACTGAGGCGTAACATTGTTAAAATTGCACTTATTTTTCTTCAGAATTATCAGGTTGTTCATATTTCTTCAGTACAGTTCGTAGATGTAAACATTTTCATTATGGAATTTAACTTTTTTCACTCTAAAACATACAGAAAACTATGGAGTTGACGTTATTTATAAGTTCTTATCCTATTATTTAAATGGTTTTACTGGTCCGTCCCATTTTGTATCATATTCGGCTGTATGTGGCCGCTGTACTAAAATGAGTTTGACAGCCCTGATTGAACATATCCAGTACTTGTTCAGTGTCATGTGACCTGTAACATGCACCAGGACTGATGGACGTCCATCTGCAGATGTACTTCCAGTCTGTAAAGAGTTGGCTTTCTGGGTTTTCTGAGTTTTCTTTGCCAAGAAGGAGGGTCTAAGGACGAGGGATGCCCGGGACATTAATCCAATCCCTTCTTCTACTGTTTATTTGACTGTTGTTTGTTTTCATATCTTTTTATGTATGTATGTATTTATTTATTTATTTATTATCTAAGGCAGGGGTGTCAAACTCATTTTAGTTCAGTTCCACATTCAGCTAAATTTGATCTGAAGTGGGCTGGACCAGTAAAATAATAACATAAAAATATATAGATAATGTCAACTCCAAAATTGAAAAAGTAAGTGTAATTTTAACAATACTCTGCCTCAGTTTATCATTTGCACATGTACATTTTAACTTACAGATCACAGTGGACCTACAAATACACAAAACATTTAATAACAGGCAGAATCTTGTTAAAATTGTACTTCTCTTTCAGGTTTCATGTTCATATTTGTTTAGGTTATTCACATTTTTTGCGAAATTATACTCTTAGTGTAAATACATGAAAATATTTACATTCACAAAGAGAAAAATTTGGAGTTGTCATTATTTATATGTTATTATAATAGTATTTCACTGGTCCTGCCCACTGGAGATTGAATTGTTCTGAATTTGGAACCTGAAATAAAAGGATTTTTAATATCTTAGTGTAATTTTTGCATCTCACAAATTCATCCCAAGGGCCGGACTGGACCCTTTGGTGGGCCGGATTTGGCCCCCGGGCCGCATGTTTGACACCTGTGATCTAAGGGACTATTCATACATTATGCTGATAGGAAGCTAAAGGATAAACTGTTGTGTGAAGAAGGTGTGGGGTTAAATAAGTTTTACTTCCTCCCACTCCTTTCAAGGTAATTATCGTTATTGAAAACTAATGAAAGTACGAAAACTAGAATTGAAAAAAACATTTTTGTTAACTGAAATAAATAAAAACTATAATTAAAAGAAAAAAAACATAACTAACTGAAACTGTACTGTGTGCTTATAAAACTAACTAAAACGGATAAAGATTATGGATAAAATTCCCTTCGTTTTTGTTTTTTTGTCAATGTCAGATTGATACGAAATCAGTTTATTTCACTCAAGCCATTTTAGCTGGTGACACCGGACGACACTTCACGGTCCGTCACATGGTTTAGAGTCGTCTTCTGGTTCCCACTCTACCTGGAAATATGAGGCCCTTTCCCACCGCAGGAACTTTTGCAGGAACTTTCTGTATTACCCTGAACTTTCAAAGTTCCTGGTGCGTTTCCACCGAAAATTACCCTGGTAACTGACCCTCCCCCGGCCCCGAATTTACCCTGAAGAAGTTCCTGGTACAGAGGTAGTACTGTTCAGATTACCAGGAACTTTAGGGGGCGGGGCTGTGTGCTGGAGAAGGCTGAGTGGTGGACTAGACTGGCAGCGTTTCCGCATTCTGTTCACCACCAATATTTAACTCATTTAATTTCCACAAGCTTTGGATTTTGATAATTCGGAAAATGGACCAAAAGAGAAGCTACAACAAGTGGACGGACGACGAGGAAATTCAGACGGACTTTGAATCGCCGACACGAAACGAGCGAGTAAAAACTGTCGGAGCCAAATATAAGACACAACCTAAAGAAATACGAGGAAAGAAGAAGAAACTGATGCAGGATTAAAAGAAACTAAAGGAGCACAACAGTCGCAGTGGATCCGACTGTCGAACAAACCAATGGTCTGAATATGGCACAAATATTCACTGTTTAGTCGGTTCCATGCTGTAACAGTAGTCAGCGGAACATCAGCTGTTTAGTCTAAAGTGAAGTCCAGTTAACCTGAGACTAAAGCAGCAGAGTCCTGTTTGGAATTTATGTGAATATGACGGAGAAGAAGAGAAAAGATACGACAAAACTAAAACTAAACTAAAACTAAACTAAAAGTAAGCATTTAGAAAAAACCCAAAAACTAATAAAAACTAGCAAACCCGCTCTAAAAACTAATTAAAACGAACTGAATTAGAGAAAAAAAGTCCAAAGTAAATCAAACTAAACTATAATGAAAAATCCAAAACTATTCGAACCTCGACTCCTTTTCGAATATGCAAATGAAGTCATGTATATGTATAAGTTTTGTTTTTGTTTTTTTGTTCTCTTCCATGACTTTTTAATACCTGTTTTATTTCTAAGGACTAAGTAAGATTACTTTGTCTTGTTGCGTATTTGAAACAAACTGAACAAAAAAAAGAAAAAAAAAAAAATCATTTCGAACATGCAAAGAAAAAATAAAACAAAACAAAGCAAAATAAGACAAAAACAAAATAACATTCAAATCAACAGAATCTATCTTCAAGTACATGCGAGTCCGAATTTTGCAAAAGGAGCAGAAAAAAGTATAAACTATCCGACTAACTGTAACTCTTTGGAACTTCAATCAACATCTATGTTATCATTGTTTAAAAAGCATCTGAAAAGGACTTTAATTCATGAAAAAATGCACAGCCATATATCATTTGATTTGTATTTGATGATTTGTAATGGGATTTACATTTTTATTGTTTTTACTTTAGTTTATTAATTCAGTTAGATTGTCTTCTTAATTCTTTATTTCTTTTTTCTTGCGTATTGTTCATTTCTGGGGAGGTCTTCATATCAGCCTTTTTTGGCGTCTAACCTTTCCTGCACAATATTATCACTTGTTTGAATGTTGTTCCTGTTCTTTTGCTGTTTTATTATGTGCAAATAAATAAATAAATCAAATAAATAAAGCCCTGTGTGTCCTTTTTTTTCTTTTCTTTTTTATGTTTTTATGTTACATACCTGTTGTGAGTCTGCCTTGTGCATGAAATGTGCTCGATAAATAAAGTTGAATTGAATGAGACCTTGCATTGCCTTAATGACAACAGTAATGACAGCAAAAGCAGTGCGGTAATAATAGCTTTAGTGAACATTATACAGTTTGCGATGATGGTATAATTAGTAAACGATCCTCCCAGGAGTCTTCGGGTCAAACAGCTCCTCCTCTCCACTCACCCTCTCATCTCCTCCTCTCAACATTTCAGATAATGCCCTTCTTTTTCACTTCCCTTTCAGACACTGTCAGTATTTAGCACTCGTCGCTACGATAACCCTTCGCTCTGCCACTCCATTCATTTCAGCCACGTCCACTTCCATCCAGCCTCTGGGATGACTTCACTGTGTCATAGAGCTGCTGGGTTTTCTTTAATCACCTCCACGGCCTCTTTATTACACCATCAGTGTCTTTTTTTTTTATTCTACAACCTCTGACATTTCATTTAGCAGCCTAACCACTGCTTCTAAAGCAAAATTTGATGCTAAGTTCCCCACCAAGATTTAGCATTTAGCGTCTTCCCAGACCAAGTTTTTGCTTGTTACAAAAAAGATAAACACTAAAGTTTGTCTAAGTTCTGCAAAATGTCAGGCTTCATGCAGCATGCACACAAAGTTAGCAGCACACAAGGTCATTAATATAGTGGCTGAGATATTGTTAACAGGAGTAGAGTTCATTATAAAGATAAGAAAAGACACTATAAACTAGCATTTATGTTTCTGTTAAAGTGTAAATAAGCAACTACACTGTAAAAAAAAAAAAAATCTGTAATTGAACAGAATTTTCACTGTTTATTTTACAGATTTTTCTTGTATTTTTAAGATACAGGAAAATATCAATGAAATGACAAAAACAGACTGTGATTTTACATGCCAAATGTAAAATAACATGAAAAAACTGTAACTGTGAATAACCAAAAAATTTCCATCTTTTAAAAAAAAAAAAATTCTTTTTTTTTTTTTTTACAGAAAAATACAGTTAAAATACATTTGCAAATGTATCATAATTTCACAAATATTTATTTTCTATTTATGAGACTAAACTGTTAATTTAAAGTTTAATACTGTAAAAAAAATAATAATAATAATCATAATAAAATGAGATAAAATTACTGACAATTAACTGTAACAGAAGTATTTGTTCTGTCAGTTGAACCAGACTTGTTTGTTAATTGACAAATATCTTGTGTAATTACAGGAGGTTTCACAACAAAAATGTTGAATAAATGTATTTTTGTGAATGTAGAACATGTATAAGCACTGATAAACTGTCCAAATACAGTTTTTATCAGTGAATTGGACAACTGAGTCTCACTGAAAATTATTTATATATGTATTTATAGGTAATTGGATTGTTATAATACATGAAAATATTCTTTATTAAACATTAAAAAGTCCCCCAAAAAAAAAATCTCATATAAAGTTAGGGCAAAAAACTGTATTTAAATTATGGAAAATTACCGTATTTCTATGAGATGGTTATTTTCTGTTATTTAACAGTATTTTTTCGGAACCCCTGCTGCTGGACTAATACTGTTTTTTTACAGTTTTGTTTTGTTTTTTTGTTTTTTTTTTACAGTGCAGCTAAAACATTAACTTCGAAAACATGATAAAATGTCATCTATTACAGCTCGTTCTATCAAAGTTTAAGTTAAAAACGTCTTTGAGACCATTGTTGAAGCAAAATTATAACACTTTTACTAAATCTTAAGCCAATAAATGAGAAATTCACCAAGGTTCAGTGTTAAGATAGCATTCGCCAACACAGACCAGCTAACTATTCATATGAGAAGTAATGTTTTATTTCATGTTTTTTGACACTGCCACACTCAAAAACTGGGAGGTCTCTGAGACTGAGTAAAAGTGACCAATGAGGAACGGTAATTGTAGAATGAAGTGAAAATATCATTTCCAGAGGCCGCCATTTGTTTGTCATCAAAATGACCTTTACTATGGAATATTTCACTTCATTCTTTGAGATGGAGGTAAAAGGTAACAAGAGGTTAAAACCACTTCAAGTCTGGGGATGTTGAAGTTCCAGAAACATCTTCAGGTGCGTCATCTTTACATTTATGTATTTTTACAGTCGAATAGTTCAATAGTTTTACAACAAATTGCCAACGTCTATAACACTGGTCAACAACACATTTATTGTTTCAGTTTTTTGAGCTGATTTAGGATAATTTTGGTGCTGAATCCAAAAGTCACATTCATTTTGCTCAATCAGGTCAACTTTCTGAACTATGCTACATATTGGCTTTTGAACATTTTTGCTTACATTTATGGGCATTTTCACATCATATGATACAAAATTCTTTCATATTTCTTGCAATAAACGAGTCCTGAAGATTTTACTTTTGCCAATTTATGATTAATGTTTTTTTAATATTACAGGTGAATGAAATGGCTTCGACTAGAAGATCTTGCAAAAATAAGCCTGACGTATTCTGCTACATCTGCGCTGAATACACCATTGGACCTAACAGGAATCAAGTGATGAAATGATTTTTTTTTCTCTTAAAACCTATTTTGGGTGAGAACTATATAAAAAATCAACTGATAAAGTCACAAAAATGTCATCAATTTTATGAGAAGGTCAAATTTTTCAAAATCAAATTAGCAAAAAACCCTGACCTGATTGAGAAAAACAGATGTCATTTTTGGATTTAGCGGTGCAAAATGGTCCGAATTCAGCTGAAAAAACCGAGACAACTTCCAAAAACCATTTTTTTGTAACCCAGTGTAATTAGTTTGGATTTCGTTGATAAATCTAATCCTAACCCTAACCCTAACAGGCCTGTGGATTTTCTGACTTCTGATAACAGGGCGCCCCCCCACACACAGTACGTAGCACTGGCATTAATGATTAGCATTAGCACGTAGCACACATAAGGAGCAATGAGCTGCCACTGAAGGGGTTCAGGGACCAACTCCAGATCTTCATCAGTCCTGTGGTCAGCAGGAGAATTAACCTAACTGTTTTTAATGGCAGTGGAAACAGGAGCGTCTGGAGGAAACCTGTGCAGCATGTGGAGAACAGGTCAACTCAACACAGAAGGACTTCTACAGGTGGAAACACTAACCACGACGTCCACACTGAGGGACGTTTACATTTGGGTTTTTTTAGTTGGAGTCGGACCACCAGACCTATCTGATAAAAAGGCTTTAACATTCAATTTGATTTCACACGGACACAAAAACAAGCTTTTCAGAAAAATCGTATCTTGACCTCAACTAGGGATGTAATGATTACCGGTATAATGATAAACGGCGGTAAAATTGCAGACGGTTAGTATTGCCGTTTAAATTCTAATTCTCATGATAACTGTGTTTGATTACCGCACTTTTAGGGGAGAAACCCTATGGAAAGATCTGCTTTTATGTCAAATATTAGAGTATAGTTTTAATTTATTACAATTTTAATTTTCTATACCTGATATTTGGAACCAATATTCACTTTTAAAGTCTGTGAAAAGGTTCATTAAGCATCTGTGTGTTATTTATGCAATAAATTATATACATTTTTCAAATTGGATTTTAGATGTTTTTGTGTGTTTTCTGTCCTTTTATGTTTTTATAGTAGGTTAAAGTGAAAAAATAACAGACAGATGATATAGATGAAGTTGTGCTGAAAAAACAGATCCCAAACATGGGTATAGTAACATTTGTTTCTATAGTATATAAAGGCCAAATCAAAAGGCCTGAAAAACGGACAAAATAGACTCAGACCACTAAGGGTTAATATTGGAATGTTTCTGACACAGAAGGGACATTGGGATGATTATTTTATTTGTTTGTTTTTTGTTTTTGTTTTTTTTAATACAACTTGGTTAAATTATTTCAGTATATTAGTACTTTTTGAACATTTTGAGCACAATTTCAATAATACTGCGATAATAATGATAATCATGATAATTTTGGTCACAAGAACCGTGATAAGACATTTTCACATCGTTACATGCCTAACCTCAACATAACATTAGAAAAGATTTATCCTCCTGACACTCGGTAAACTAAAGGTTTTTGGCTTTTTTTTTTTTTTTACCTTAAATAATTGCCTGGATTGGAAGCAACATGATTCAGCAGTCTGCTCAGATACAATTTAAATTTCTTTTGTATGGAATGTCCTTTGCAGTGGACAGTATTCTTTTAGTAAAGCTGTGAAACTCTTGTCGCCTACAGAGGACAAAAATACATGAATGCATCTTAGGAGAATATTGAACAGCTATGTTTAAGTCTGACTGCCATCAGAATATATCCTCTTGAGACCCAGTAATGCAGTTTTGTCCTCTGTAGGGGACAAAAGTCATTAAAAAAACACTGTCCACTGCAAAGGACCTTCTATAAAATATTAAATAAATACAAAAAATTATATAAAAAAATAAATAAATAAATAAAATAAATCTGAAAAAACAAAACAAAAAACTGTTGCATCATGCTGTTTCAAATCAAGACAATTATTTAATGAAGAAACCCAAAACTTTTACTTTCCTGGTCTCAGGAGGTTAAACTGTATGTATGGCTTCAGTTTCAGTATCCGCCCCTCTGTCCATCTTCATCTTCGTCTAAGAAAAGACATTCAGGCCAAAGATGAGCTGTGAAATCATTTGACCACGAGGGAAACTAAAAATGTGTATGTCGACTAAACTTCTAAAGATGTGAGTGGAAAGAACAAAACCTGGTGATTTAAAAGTCATTTTCTACAATCTGTTAATTCAACAAAGTTCCACGTCAGTCGCAGGGGAAACCTGGACCGACCAGACCGTCCAGGACTCTGCTCTGACCCCGCTCTGATTTGTGCGATTGTGCAGTTGTGGGTCTTTCATCAAAGCCATGTGTGGTGTTTGATCCTCCTTTGTAGTTGGCCGTGGCCTTGGGCAGGGCGCTGCATTTGAGTGGAGGCGTCCAGCTGGGAGACCATCAACAATAGTCGCTAACTTTTTACTCGTCTCTTTTCTCTTCTTCTCTGTCGTCGTATTCTAATAAATCCCAGACAGGACTCTGCTGCTTTAGTCTCCATGTTTCCAGGTAGAGTGGGGACCAGAAGACGACTGGAAACCACAAGTGAACACAAGTGACGGACCCTTAAATATCATATGGTGCCAACAGCTAAAATTGCTAGAGCGAAATAAATCGATTTTATATCAATCTGACGTTAACGAAGACGAAAATGAAGGGAATTTTATCCATAATTTTTTATCTGTTTTAGTTAGTTTTGTAAACACACAATACAGTTTCAATTAATTATTGTTTTTTTCTTTTAATTATAGTTTTTATTTATTTCAGTTAATGAAAATGTTTTTACAATTCTAGTTTTCGTCATTTCGTTAGTTTTCGTTAATGATAATAACCTTGGTGGGCAGACCTAATGACTCCAAATAGCATCAATAGCAACATAACAACTCATATGACGCATTTGGGATTTAATGGAAAAAACGACATTACGCACTTCAGTTTTTTTGACATTTAGTAAATATCGGTAAAGTTTTGTGCAGATGTCCGATGGAACTGTGACTAAGAACTTCTATGTTGTTTTCAGTGAGTTATTTAATGTGTTACCACTGGGAGATTGACAGCTGAAAGGACCAATTACAGCCCTGGTGGGCAGACCTAACGACTCTGGCTCCAAATAGCATCCAAGGTTAAAATAGTTTTGGATTTTTCATTATAGTTTAGTTTTAATTCATTTTTAGAGCAGGTTTGATAGTTTTTATTAGTCTTCGTTATTTTCTAAATGCTTAGTTTTAGTTTAGTTGCAGTTTAGTCGTCTCTTTTCTCTTCTTCTCTGTGCTCCTATTCAAATCAATCCCAGACAGGACTCTGCTGCTTTAGTCTCCATGTTTCCAGGTAGAGTGGGGACCAGAAGACGACTGGAAACCACAAGTGAACACAAGTGATGGACACTTCAATATCATATGGTGCCAACAGCTAAAATTGCTAGAGCGAAATAAATCGATTTCTTATCAATCAGACATTAACAAAGACGAAAACGAAGGGAATTTTATCCATAATTTTTATCCGTTTTAGTTAGTTTTGTAAGCACACAATACAGTTTCAGTTAGTTATCGTTTTTTTTCTTTTAATTATAGTTTTTATTTATTTCAGTTAACGAATTTTTTTTTACAATTCTAGTTTTCGTCAACCTTTCATCAACTGCATCAATAGCAACATAACAAGTCATATGACGTATTTGTGATTTAATATAAAAAAAACGACATTACGCACTTCAGTTTTTTCAACATTTAGTAAATACTGGTAAAGTTTTGCGCAGATGTCCGACGGAAAAGCGACTAATGATAAAAACAACGCTTTGAAAAACCACAAGACGACAACACACACCCACACTGCTGGACGGCATCCCACTACCCTGACACTGACCCTGGAAACATTTAATAAACACTGGATAAGCTGTTATTCAGGTGATTTTCAGGCGAATATGTGTGCATGCATGGGAAATGTGCTCCACAGGCCTTGGGCCAGTGTGTGTGAGCATTCCGCCTCGCTTTATCTGCTCATTTCGCTGGTGTTTCCATTCACTTCCCAGAGATGAGGTTAACAAAATACCTCGACAAGGAGACAGAGGGGGGAACCCGTGGAAGGGCAGACCAACACACACACACACACACACACACACAGTCCCATCTCGTCCTCATTCCTCCTCTTTCCTCCCTTGCGTTCCGGCCTCTGGTGGTTTGCGTGCTTCAATCCCAGGGGTCTAAGCCCGCTGGAGCCAGTGGTGTTGTGAAGGCTGCCATGTGTAATGCAACAAAAACACACAGGCCAGGTGGAATGCTCCGTACCTCCCACCCAGAGCCCCCCCACGGCCTCACAGGAGCTGAAAATAAGAGATAATTCTAAACAGAGGAGACGCTCATGACGCAGGTTGTTATCTACGAAAAGGAAATGTGTCCCAGAACTTTGAACACAACGCGAAAATCCGACACTTTACGTTCGGTGCAGACGAAGATGAAGACGGACGCTGATAATCAGTGAGTCGGTTTCCAGGTGCAGAACGCCGAAGAGCAGCTTTTCTCTGTATTCTATCAAACGTCTTTGGGTTTCTCTGTTACGCTTAGACAAAATAAACGGTCTACAGACATCAGTTCTGTTCCTCTTCAGACTACACAGTTACTCAGATCAACAAAAGGTTAAACAGGTTCATCAGCTCTATTGGACAAAGCAATACTCCGCCTAAATGTACCTGTAAATATCCCATACCGTCTGTATAGAGGCTTTTATGTTGTATATATTTCAGCTAAAATGTGCTTACAGGTCTTATTTCTGTCTGTGTTCATATTAAATCAGTCTCAGTGAATCCAAAGGAACTTTGTGTTGGTAAATGACAGTTGTTCAAATGGACAGGATTTCAGTTCTGTTCAACATGTTGATGCTCATATGAACTATGTTTTCAGCTCCAAAATGAACCATTTCAGCACAATTAATGCTATATTTTCATGTCACAAATGGACAAGTTCTATTTGAACTGAATTTGCCTGAAAAACAAATCTTCTCTTCTTTTAGATTCCCCAGTTTTTCTTCCCAGATTCTCTCCTCCATATCACATGTTTTATTTGTACAGGTTCAATCTGGAGTATGGTGCTGATCCATCCTGCTTCTGTTCCACCAATACATACATGAAGAATGGCACACAGCACTGTTTAAAAACCCCTTCAACCCTATCAGCCCGCCCGCAGGCCGAAAAAATTCTATTAATATTCATCTACTATAAAAATATAATAAATCAAGACAATGGATGTTTTTTTCAACTTTTGCTCAAAGTTTAGACCCTAATGTTAATAAAACTACATCAAAAGTGTATTTTAGTGCAAACTTTAATGTTCAAACATGAGTTTTATTTATCTAGCGCCAGATCACAACAAAAAAGTTATCTCATGACACTTTATATATAGAGTTGGTCAAAAACCAGACTCTAAGCCAATTTACAGAAACCCAACAGAATGGTGATAAATCACTTAAGAAAGGTTAAATATAGAGAAAAAATAATTTGGGAACTGGCACAAAATTAGCACTGGGTCTTTATGGTTTACAGCAGGGGTGTTAAACTCATTTTAGTTCAGGGGCCACATTAAGCCAAATTTGATCTGAAGTGAAATAATAACATCATAATTTATCAATAATGTGAACTCCAAACTTTCCTCTATGTTTTAGAGCAAAAAAAGATAAAATTATGTGATGAAAATGTTTACCTCTACCAACCATCCTTTAAAACAATGGGAATAACATGAACAAACTGACATTTCTTCAGATAATTAAGTGTAATTTTACCAATATTCTGTCTCAGTTTAACATTTACACATGTATATTATAACTTACAGATCACAGTGGATCTACAAATACAAAAAAAACATTTAATAACAGGCAGAATATTGGTAAAATTACACTTCAGACACATATGAAAATGTTCATATTTGTTCAGGTTATTTGCGTTTTTGTTAAATGATAGTTTGTTTTAGTGTAAATACAGTAAAATGACATGAAAATATTTACATTGACAAAGAGAAACATGTGGAGTTGTGAGTTTTTATAGGTTATTATGATAGTATTTTAACCCTTTCATGCATAATGGTCACTACAGTGGACAGATATTCCACAGCTGTTCTATTGTATATTCATGGATTTTGTTGTTTTAGTTCCATATCAGCCGACACAATGGACGCTTATGCATCATCACAAACAATGCAATTCATACCATTACTGTAACTTTGCTGCTCTTGATAAACCTGATCTGCACTAACATGTTTGAGTGTAAATCAGTTGCTAATTGTTATTAGACTGTGATTAACACTTTTCTGAAACAAGAAGTTGTTTTTTTTTTTGTTTTTTTTTTTGCATATCCTCCTGAGACCCAGTAGTGCATTTTGTCCTCTGTAGGGGACAAAAGTTTGACAGTTTTACTTTAAAAATGCTGTGCATTACAAAGGACATTCCATTAAAAAATCAATCAATAAATAAAAATTATTTTAAAAATGTTTCTGAAAAAACTGTTGCATTATGCAGTTTCCAATCAAGACAATTTTTTAGTGTAAAAAAGCTAAAACGGTCAATTTCCTGGGTCTCAGAGGATATTATCTCCATGAAATGAATAATAACTAATATTAGAGTATAATAAAATGTGAGAAAATATTGGTGATTTAGCAATTAGGGGCATTAAAAATGTTTTTATTTCATAGTTTTCACACAGGGCATCACTTTCTGATGATGAGTTTAAATACATGTTTCTTTGCTTCAAAACTTAAATGCATGGTGTCCAGCTGAGGGGACATTTTTGTTATCCCACAGAAAATTGGTTCATAACAAAAAAATTCATTTGCATTGTTTTTTTCATGCCTATAGAGGAATAAAAACACTCAAGAAAAAATATTGACTAAGGTTCTCATAATTCAAGGGTTAACAATCTGACCATTTGAGATTAAACTGGTCTGTATGTGGAACCTGAAATAAAACGATTAATATCTTCAATGTCATTTTTGCATTTTATAAATTCATCCCAGGGACCGGACTGGACCCTTTGGGGGGCCGGATTTGGGCCCCGGACTGCATGTTTGACACCTGTGATTTAAAGGCTGCTTATATTTATGTGTTGAAGTCGAGGTGTTTTAACTTTTAACCATGTAATAGAAACATAAAGTAGATGATCCTTTTCAGATGAATTAATGCACAGGTGTCAAACATGTGGCCCGTGGACCAAAACCGGCCCTCCAAAGGTTCCAATCCGACCCACGGGATGATTTTATGGAACGCGAAAATTACACTGAAGATCTGAACAGTCAAAGGTGTTGAACTGGTTTGAGCCCAGTGTGATCTAAAGTCAAATAACAGTCTAATAATCCTTACAATAAAATGTGAACAACCTGAAAATGAAGTACAATTTGAACAATAGTCTGTCTGTTACTAAATGTTTTGTGGATTTGTAGATCCGATTTGTAAAGAAGGTTATTATTGTTAACGAAAACTAACGGAATGACGAAAACTAGAATTGAAAAAACATTTTTGTTAACTGAAATAAATAAAAACTATAATTAAAAGAAAGAAACGATAACTAACTGAAACTGTATTGTGTGTTTACAAAACTAACTAAAACGTGTAAAAATTATGGATAAAATTCCCTTCGTTTTCGTCTTTGTCAATGTCGGATTGATATGAAAATGATTCATTTTGCTCTAGCAATTTTCTCTGCTGTCACCATATGACTCTTGACGGTCCGTCACTTGTGTTCACTTGTGGTTTCCAGTCGTCTTCTGGTCCCCACTCTACCTGGAAACATGGAGACTAAAGCAGCAGAGTTCTGTCTGGGATGGATTTGAATACGACCACAGAGAAGAAGAGAAGAGACCACTGAACTACAACTGAACTACAACTAAACATTTAGAAAAAATGAAAACTAATAAAACTATCAAACCTGCTCTAAAAACTAATTAAAATGAACTGAATTAGAGAAAAAAGTCAAAACTAAATCAAACTAAACTACAATGAAAAATCCAAAACTATTAGAACCTTGTTTGTAAGTTGTGTTAATAAGTTGACACATAATATTGTAGACATTCTTGTTTTAGTTACACATTCCAAACTTTAAAAATTTAATCAGTATTATGTTTGTGTAACATTGTGTGTAACACACATGTACAAGTGATAAGTTGAGGTAAAATATTGTTAAAACTTAGCTTATTTTTCTTAAGATATTACATTTTTTGGTTATTCACATCTTTTTGGTGAAAAGATAGTTTGTAAATGTAAATATTTTCATAATTTAATGTTTTTTTATTGCACTTTTATTGGAGTTTTCATTATTTATAGGTTTTTATGCCATTATTTTAATGGTTTGGCTTGAGATTGAATTGGGCTGAATGTGGAACCTGAACTAAAATGAGTTTTAGACTCCTGTAGAAGCCAATAACGTATTAACGACCCATAACGTAATAAATTTGCCATTCTGCTAAAAGTAATAGGCCAATAATGTAATAACTGGCCAATAACATAATGAAAGTCCTGAACCGATAAATAATAACTTTTGGCCAATAACGTAATAACTTATTAAGATTTTTTTTTTTTTTTTTTTACCAGGCCAATAACGTAGTAACTTATTCAGAATTTTTTTTTTTTTTTTTTTACCAGGCCAATAACATAATAACTTAATAAGAATTTTTTTTTTTTTTTTTTACCAGGCCAATAACATAATAACTTAATAAGAATTTTTTTTTTTTTTTTTACCAGGCCAATAACGTAATAACTTATTAAGATTTTTTTTTTTTTTTACCAGGCCAATAATGTAATAACTTATTAAGAATTTTTTTTTTTTACCAGGCCAATAACGTAATAAACTTATTAAGAATTTTATTTTTGTTTACCAGGCCAATAACGTAATAACTTATTAAGAATTTTGTTTTTTTTTTTACCAGGCCAATAACGTAGTAACTTATTCAGAATTTTTTTTTTTTTTTTTTTTTTTTTTTTAACCAGGCCAATAACATAATAACTTAATAAGAATTTTTTTTTTTTTTACCAGGCCAATAACGTAATAACTTATTAAGATTTTTTTTTTTACCAGGCCAATAATGTAATAACTTATTAAGAATTTTTTTTTACCAGGCCAATAACGTAATAAACTTATTAAGAATTTTTTTTTTTTACCAGGCCAATAACGTAATAACTTATCAAGATTTTTTTTTTTTTTTTTTACCAGGCCAAAAACGTAGTAACTTATTATGATTTTTTTTTTTTTACCAGGCCAATAACATAATAACCAACCGATAACGTAAGAAGTTATTACGTTATTGGCCTATTACGTTTTAAAAATTGCAAATTAATTATGTTATGGGTCGTTATTACGTTATTAGCTTCTACAACCCCTGAACTAATGCATCCTACAATTCTTAGCCAAAGTTCCATAAAAAGGGCTGGATGTAAAGAGGTTCGATTTTCTGCTAAATGGGGGTAAAATAAAAATAAAAAATAAAAAAAACAAACTAGAGCTCCATTGAAAATCCAGAGAAGCAGAGCTAAGGAGAACATGTCAAACTCCTCCGCTGTCTTGTCAGCAGGAACAAACTGCAGCACTTTCTGCACCTCCATCATCTGTAATGTGTATTTATATGAAAATATCTTTGTGTTTGCCTTTCCAGCTCTGAGTACACAGCCCAGGTACACAGTGACAGGTAAATATAGCATGGATGGGAAGTGCAGGAGCAGAGCTGCAAGAAGCGTCTTTTCTACATCTGCAGGAAACGCTGCCACGACTTACTGTCGACTCCTGAACTTGATGCACCGACAATATTTTTCTTTGCTTTTAAGCCGGTAAAATGTCATAAAGTGAAATGAAATGATTGCTTAGTTTCACAAGAACAAACAGAAAATGTTTCCATTGAGCCGACGGGCGGAACACGTTTGAGCGGCTCATAAAGACAAGTGTGAGTGCAGAGTGACCTGAGCTAACCCCCCTGTCCCCTCACACTGGTCACCCACACACTGCAGGACATGGAGTCACCTGTAGAGGGCGCTGTTCACCCACAGTCTAACACTGAACCGGCTTACACGCACCTGGTCCAGATCCGGATGGCTTCAGAGGTCCTCTCAAGACAAACAGGGAACATTCACTGCAAAAATCTGAATCTTACCAAGTGTATTTTTCTCATTTCTAGTCTAAATATCTCATCACACTTAAAATAAGACAGAATCACCTAAAGCAGGGCTGTCAAACTCATGTTAGTTCAGTTCCACATTCAGCTAAATCTGATCTGCAGTGGGCCGAACCAGTCAAATAATAACAGAATAATATAGAAATAAAGTCCACTCCAAACTTTTGTCTAGGTTTTAGAGCAGAAAAAGTACATTTACAGTATGAAAAGGTTTACGTCTACAAACTGTCCTTTGAAAAGATGTGAATAACATGAACAAACTGAAAAAATAAGTGCAATTAAAAAAAAAAAAAAAAAAAAAAGCCTCAATTTTTAACAGTACAAAACAATCTCCTCAGGTTGAGGAGCAAGAAAAGAGCAAAAAAACAACAACAAACAAACAAACAGATGAAGAGAACAGCCTGTGATGGTGACGGAATATTTAAGGTCCCTTAATAGATACATTTGTCTCTGAATGTCAGCCATTTTCCCCAGTTTTTCATAAAGAGATTTTCTTTTAACTTCAGTTTATATGTCAGATGTTCCATGACAAGTTTATCATCTATGATTGAAAGCCATCGTTTATCAGACGGAGCATCAGTCTTCAGCCAGTTCTTTGTTATGGTCTTCTTCCCGGCCACCAGAAGGATCTTGACAAGATATCTGTCTTCTTTATGCACTGATTCTTCCAAATGTCCGAGGTACAGAACAAGACAAGAATTGGGGATTGTATATCCCAAAACCTCAGAGAGCTGAGTGAACCTGCCCCCAGAAGGGTTGGATATTTGAGCATTTCCAAACGTGTGTGTGATCTGAATCCATGGGATTACATAGTCTCCAACAGGGCTGTTGAGTATTCATTTGTTTACTGAAAAAATAAGTGTAATTTTAACAATATTCTGCTTCAGTTTATCAATTCCACACGTACATTATAATTTACAGATCACAGTGGATCTACAAACACAGAACATTTAGTAACAGGCAGTCTTTGTAATTTGACATTTGTTCAGGTTATTCACATTTTTTTGCGAAACTATACTTTTTTTTTTAGTGTAAATACATGAAAACATTTACATTTACAAAGAGAAACATGTGGAGCTTATGATAGTATTTGACTGGTCCTGCCCACTTGAGACTGAATTGTTCTGAATATGGAACCTGAACTAAAAGGATTGGTCATATCTTAGTGTAATTTTTACATTTCACAAATTCATCCCAAAGGACCAGACTGGACCCTTTGGGCCGGTTTTGGACCCCAGGCCGCATGTTTGACACCTGTGACCTAAAGAGTAAGTTTTCAGTGAGATATTAGAACTGATTTTTAGACAATAGATCTGGAAAATCTGATTTCAAAAAATCTTACCAAGAAAATTTTTATTTGTTCCATTGGCAGATTTTTCTTTCTTGAATTAAGCAAAAAAAAATCTTGAATTAACCTCCTCAGACCCTGCTCTGGGTTTTCTGTCCACATTTGTGGACAAGAGTTTCACAACTTTATTAAAAGAAAAGAAAAGAAAAGAAAAGAAAAGAAAAGAAAAGAAAAGAAAAGAAAAGAAAAGAAAAAAGAAAAGAAAAGTGTCCACCAAAAAGGACATTCCATAAAAAATTTTAAAAACTGCATCTGAAAAAACTGTTGCATCATGAAGTTTCCAGTGTAGGCACTTATTAAATAAAAAACACAAAAAAACTGGTACTTTGCTGACATTTCCTGGGTCTCGGGAGGTTAAGCAAAAAAAAAATCTTGACTTAAGCAAAAAAATCTTAAATTAACCAAAAAATCTGCCAATGAAACAAGAGAAAATTTTCTTGGTAAGATTTCTTGAAATCAGTTTTTCCACATCTATTGTCTAAAAATCAGTTCCTCTTTAGGTGATTCTGTCTGATTTTAAGTGTGATGAGATATTTGGACTAGAAATGACAAAAATACATTTGGTGAGATTTAGCTTTTTGCAGTGAACCTCCATTCAGACCAAATCACCACAGCGCTGGGGTCCAGGGGTCACACTAGGACAAAATGGGTGTTGCACTGGAAAAAATCACAATCTTACCAAGTGTATTTTTCTCATTTCTAGTCCAAATATCTCATCACACCAAAAATAAGACATAATCACCTAAAGACTAACTTTAGGGGCAGAATTTTTTCCTTAATTCAAGATTTTTTTTTTTTTTTTGCTTAATTCGAGCAAAAGTTCTGCCGGTGGAACAAGTGAAAATTATCTTGGTACAATTTCTTGAAATCAGATTTTCCAGATCTATTGTCTATAAATCAGTTCTTATATCTCACTGAAAAGTTCCTCTTTAGGTGATTGTGTTTATTTTAAGTGTGATGAGATATTTGGACTAGAAATGAGAAAAATACACTTGGTGAGATTTAGATTTTTGCAGTGTTTTAACAGGCAACATTTTCATGGAACATTGGAAAACAGTAACAAGAAAAGAAAAGTAAAACTTAAGTCGGTGCATTTCAAAGAGAACATCCTTTAGTTTCAGTTTCTACATGTGATTAACCCTTACAGACCCAAACATCCACCTGTGACCAAAACCATCTACTGATTTAAACTGTTTAATTCCTGTTGATCCACTAATCCTATCAATACATGTAAATACTTGGTGTAAAATACAATTCTTCATCTTTTCATGGTCATCAGATATGACCCATTTGGACGTTCAGAGGCTCCATAGTTACCATGGAAACACCGTCATCTTCTACAACATTGATTCACCAGTAAAACCCATGGAGTTGGATCAGTGACAGTGGATGGACACACTGGGTTTATGTTCAGTTAATGAGAGATTTTACTGAAAAAGTCACTTTTTCGTCAGTTTTCTTTGTTTTGTTTTTTAAAATAAAAATAAATAATAATGATAAAATACAGACCCCAGACCTGATCACCTGTTCCCAAAATAGCTTTAACAACGTCTGCAACAACAAAAACACACGAACCGCTCCACATTATAACGTCCTGTGTCTTCAATTTCATGCCAAGGAGAACTTTATGTACAATTTCTGACACAAACTTTACTGATATTTACTAAATGTTGAAAAAACAGAAGTGTGTAATTTCAGTTTTTCCACTAAATCCAAAATGCAATAATTTATTTATTTATTATAGTGAGATGACACGAGAAGTCATTCCATAAACATGGCAACAAACGTAAATACAGTGTTGATTTACAGATATATTCATTATTATTATTATTATTATTATTATTATTATTATTATTATTATTATTATTATTATTATTATTATATATTACCGCTCTATCTCCTACTAGATTAAAAAATGATTGGGTTTCCTGGTGTGTCCACATAGGTTTCTTTTAACCCTTTCATGCATGAATTATGAGAACATTAATCAACATTTTTTTCCTTTATTCCTCTTTAGGCATTTAAAAAACAATGAGATTATTTTATTTTTTTATAACGCTATTTTTCATGGAGTTGCAAAAATGTGCGTTTAATTTTTAAAGCAACGAAATGTGTTTTTACTGATATACTGTGTGAAAACTACGAGATAAAAACATTAAATGCTGCTAATTTGATGTTTTCTCACATTTAAACTTACACTACAAACAAAAAGTTATGGATATTAAAAGTTTTTGGGCTTTTTTTTTTTTTTTTTCAGTTGGGATTTTTGCACGTTTTTTCCTTTTTTTGTGTGTGAATTGAATTGAAACGCATTTTTTAAATGACCGGACATAGTTTTATTTACAACTGGCAAAAATGACAAAAAAAATAAATAAAATAAATAAATATCCTTAACTTTTTGTTTGTAGTGAAATCCAATAGTAGTCACTTCATGGAGATAATATGCCAAAAAAAAAAAAAAAAAAACCTTTTGTTGTTAATTACAGTCTAATAACGATAACAAGGAATTGATTTCCACTCAAACACGTTAGATTTGGTTTTTCAAGAACAGCGAAGTTACAGTAATGTTATCAGTGTCAGTGTATTGTGTATTGTGTTGGCTGATATGAAACTAAAATAACAAAATCCATGAATATACAAGAGAACAGCTGGAGAAGAACTGTCCACTGGAGTGACCACTGTGCATGAAAGGGTTTAAACACTTCTTCTTCTCTTGTTGTAACGTCCGTCAACCTGTTTTTTTTTCTTCACATAACTCTAGTTGCAGAAAAAGGTCTTTCCATTGCAGTTTTGTGTGATATACCAATTTTGCTACGCCCAAAAAAACACCTCTTGCCAGCGTAAAAAGTTTTAATTTAAAAAAAATGAGAGTTTTGGTGAAATTGTCGTTTTGTACTGTAAATTAGGTAAAAAATTTTTGTGCAAGTTATGTTCATGCAATTCAAGCGACTACTCTAAATATTCAGTTCATGTCTATAATCCAATACATTGGAAAAGTTGGTTAAACATCAAAGCAGTTTTTTCTAAACACTC
This sequence comes from Sphaeramia orbicularis, assembly GCF_902148855.1. Lineage (NCBI taxonomy): Eukaryota > Metazoa > Chordata > Actinopteri > Kurtiformes > Apogonidae > Sphaeramia > Sphaeramia orbicularis. Next base: position 2,597,029 of record NC_043961.1, on the reverse strand, counting down.
TGATAACTGTAGGTCTTCAGTTTAGTTTTTTTTTTTTTTTAATATGAAAGCAGAGATACTTCATACAGACCTTTTAAAATAGACAGAAAACTTCACATGGACTCATTTGCACAAGTAAAACCTTCTGAAAGTTTTGGTGAAATTGTCGTTTTTCCATGAGGTAAATTTTTCTGCGCAAGTTACATTCACACAATTTGAGGGTCAATGGAAAAGTGACTAGTGACACATTATTGTGCATTTATAATATCCTCATGCATCCATCCCACACAAACTTGTTTTAATGTGAAAAAAAGTAAAATCACCTGATGAAAATGTTTATGTTTACAAACTATCCTTCCATCCACCTGAAATGTCTTAAGATAAATAAGTGGAATTTGAACAATATTCTTTCTGTTGTTAAATATTTAGTGCCTTTGTAGATCCACTGTGATCTGTAAATTGTAATGTACATGTATAAATGGTAAGTTGATGTTAGGGATGTAACGATTACCGGTATAACGATAAACCGCGGTAAACTTACCAACCGTTAGTATTACCGTTTAAATTCTAATTCTCATGATAACCGTGTTTGATTAACGCACTTTTCTGGAGAAAACGCAGATGTAAAAATCTGCTTTTATGTCAAATATTGGAGCATAGTTTTAATTTATTACATTTTTAATCTTATATACCTAATATTTGGAACTAGTATTCACTTTTAAAGTCTTTGAAAAGGTTTGTTAAACATCTTTGCTGCAATAAATTACATACATTTTCCAAATCGAATTTTATATTTTTTTTTGTGTGTTTTTTGTCCTTTTATGTTTTTATAGTAGGTTAAAGTGAAAAAATCATAGACAGATGATATAGATGAAGTTGTGCTGAAAAAACAGATCCCAAACATGGGTATAGTAAACATTTGTTTCTATAGTATATAAAGGCAAAATCAAAAGGACTGAAAAACGGACAAAAAAGACTCAGACCACTAAGGGTTAATGTCTGAATGTTTCTGACACAGAAGGGACATTGTGGCAATTATTTTATGTGTTTTTTTGGTGTTTTTTTTGTTTTTTTTTTTCAAAATACAACTTAGTTAAGTTATCTCAGTGTGTGTATTAGTACTTTTTGAACATTTTGAGCACAATTTCAACAATACCACAATAATAACACTGGTCAACAACAAATGTATTGTTTCAGTTTTTTGAGCTGATTTAGGATCATTTTGGTGCTGAATCCAAAAATCACATTCATTTTGCTCAATCAGGTCAACTTTCTGAACTATGCTACATATTGGCTTTTGAACATTTGTGCTTACATTTATGGGCATTTTCACATCATATGATACAAAATTCTTTCATATTTCTTGCAATAAACGAGTTCTGAAGATTTTATTTTTGACAATTTATGATTAATTTTTTTTTAATATTACAGGTGAATGAAATGGCTTCGACTAGAAGATCTTGCAAAAATAAGCCTGACGTATTCTGCTCCATCTGTGGTGAATACACCATTGTACCTAACAGGAATCAAGTCACAAGTTTCATAAAGTGTGCTTACTAATCTTATTTTGGTATTAATTATTATATTTAGTGAGAAGATCAAATCTTTCTAAATCAAATTAGCAAAAAAACCTGACCTGATTGAGAAAAACAATTGTCATTTTTGGATTTAGCGGTACAAAATGGTCCTAATTCAGTTGAAAAAACCTAGACAACTTGCAAAAAACATTTTTTTGTAACCCAGTGTTATGATAACCATGATAATTTTGGTCCCAGTAACTGTGATATAAATTTTCATACCGTTACATCCCTAGCTGATGCATATTATTGTTAAAATTTCACTAAAACAAAGTGAAAGTTTTGGAATTATTATTATTATTTTCCTGGTCTGACCCAGTTGAGATCATACTGGGCTGAATGTGGAACCTGAACTAAACCCACTTTGACACTCCTGCTCTAATCAGTAATAAAACAGAAACACACTGGGATTTTTGCCATTTAACAAAATAATTGTTTATTTTACACTCTGACTAAAGGTCCTAAATGTGCATCTATTAGTGAAGTCTATGAGGTTGTAAATTCTTTTAACAGCCTGTGCAGGTCTATAAAATAACAGGGATTAGATTCGGTCCTGATCCTTCCTGGTTGTGGTTTGTGCAGTAATTACAGTAGATTTAAAAGAAGATTACTTTAGATTTGTGGTTTGACTCTAACACAGAAGAACTAACAATATGATCCAATGTTGATTTTCACTATACTGAAAAAAACAAACAAACCTGCTCACGCTTCAACAACTACTTTTTAAGTTCATACAGCATAATTCTGCAAAAAATACATGTACTGGACCTGTAAATTAGAATTCTAGTATAATTTCACACCATATGCATTAATATGCAGGTAAATAAATGCCACATTACTGTTAAACCCACTGACCACAGCTGAAAAGCACCACATTTCTTTAGTTTTCTTCCATTCCCTTTACTTTTTATTGCAGACGGTGACGGAATATTCATGCAGCAGAAAGCAAATAAAAAACAGCCTCAAAGACAGGCTGTAGGCCATTAACCCTATGACACCAAATGTATCATATTTGATACATGAGTTTTGAAGCCCTCTATATGATCAGTGTGATTTTTTTTTCTTCAAAACCCTGATGTATACAATTAGATACATGCAATACACAGAAAATCCACCAGGGGGAGGAGTTCATTCACCAGAGGCCTTTAGTGACACTAGACTGACATTAATGAGGAAGGAGGAAGAACTGGGACCATTTTGAAAAGGAATTACCAATTTGTTAGACATGTTTGTGTTAAATTATGTTTTTGTTTGTTCAAAAATAATATTTGAGCATTGAGACCCAATGTATCAAATATGATACAAAATTGAAACTCATACATGGGAATTGATATTTGAAAAAACATTTTTTGGTAGTTCAGAAGGACCAATAAAGGCTCCAGTTTCAAAGGACTGGAATTTTCCGTCAATGATTTAATGGACATTTAGTCTATATAATGTCTATTATTGTGGACAGAGGCAGTAAATCCAGGTGTAGATTACTGCACAAAGGCTCAGGATCTGTCCAGTCAGTCCAGCTGGGATTTACAAGGAGGACAATTAATACTGAACAAACAAGAACTGAAACTATGAATTATGAAAGAGCTGCAGCATCTGAAACTGACCACAATGAACATTTGACACACAAACAGAACCACAGTGCTGCAGTTTCAGCTTCAGTTTGTCTTTTATGGATTGGGATTGTCTCTCAATTCACCATATATTTTTTATTAGTAATTTTTTTTTTTTCTTTCTTTCTTTTTTTTTTTTTTTTTATTAATTAGTTGAAATTTCAGGCGACCCCATTTGAATTCCAGGTGACCCCACGTGGGGTCCTGACCCCAAGGTTGAAAAACACTGCTTTACAGGGTTAACAAAATAAATGTCTATTTTTACACTCTGACTAAAGGTCCTAAATGTGCATCTATTAGTGAAGTCTATGAGGTTGTAAATTCTTTTAACAGCCTGTGCAGGTCTATAAAATAACAGGGATTAGGTTAGGTCCTGATCCTTCCTGGTTGTGGTTTGTGCAGTAATTACAGTAGATTTAAAAGAAGATTACTTTAGATTTGTGGTTTGACTCTAACACAGAAGAACTAACAATATGATCTAACTTCACTATATTGGAAAAATAAACAAAAACAAAAACCTGCACATGCTTCAGCAACTACTGTTTATGTTCATACTGCATAATTCTGCAAAAAAAAAAAAAAACATGTTTCTGGTCATATATTGGACATGTAAATTAGAATTCTAGTACAATTTCAGCCCATATGCATTAATATGCAGGTAAATAAATGTCACATTACTATGTAAACCCTTTCATGCCCAGTGGTCACTCCAGTGGACAGTTCTTCTCCAGCTGTTCTCTTCTACATTCATTAGTTTTGTTGTTTTAGTTCCATATCAGCCGACACAGCACCATCCTGTACACTCCGATTCAGACCATTACTGTAACTTTCCTGTTCTTTTATCTAAATCAATTGCTAATTGTTAATAGACTGTAATTTACAGGGTTTTTTGGGTGTTTTTTGCGTATTATCTGAGTGAGTAATAACTAGTATTATAATATGTTCAAATGTGAGAAAACATCAGATTAACCTTCTGAGACCAAAGAAAATGAAAGTTTGAGCTTTTTTTCCATTAAACAATTGTCTTGATTGGAAACTACATAATACAACAGTTTTGTTTTTTGTTTTTTTCTGAGAGATTTTTTAAAATTATTTTTATTTATTTATTTATTTATTTAATGGAATGGTTTTTACAATGGACAGCATTTTTTAAGTGAAACTGTCCCACTTTTGCCCCCTACAGAGGACAAAAATGCATTGCTGGGTCTCAGGAGGATAAAAAGTGTGTCATAGATTTGACACACTATATCAGTAAATGCATGTTTCTTTGCGTAAAAAATTAAACAAACGGTGTTCAGCTGAGTGGACATTTTTGTAGCGCCATGGTTCATAGGTTCATAAAAAAAAAATAAATAAAAAAAAAATTCAATTACATTATTTTTTCATGCCTACAGATGAATAAAAACACCCAGGAAAAAAATCTTGATTAAGGTTCTCATGAAGGGGTTAAATCCATTGACCTCGTCTTTAGTTTTCTTCCATTCCCATTAACTTTTATTGCAGACGGTGATGAAATGATCATACGGCAGAAAGCGACCAAATAAAAAATAGTCTCAAAGACAGGCTGTAGGTGATTAATAACAGATACAAGGACAGATCTGCAGTCATTCACAAACAGACTGAAAACCATTCTTCCTCATAGCGAACAGGCGATGTCGGAGGAGGAAACCACAGTCCCTCAGGGGGGAAGAGTTATCAAAAAGACGACAACAGGCAGAATATGAACCCTTTGCACCTCATTGCTCAATCACTGGCAGAGTAAACACAACAGCACTGACATGTAATTTAACAGGGGTTCACAGAAATATGACAGGACGGACTGTTGTCTTGGGATTTTTTGGTTCTATTTAACCCTTTCATGCATGAAATTTGGGAACATTAGTCAATCATTTTTATTGAGCGATTTTATTCCTCTTTAGGCATGAAAAAACAACTTTTAACAACTTCTTTCTCTTGTGTTTAATTTTTGAAGGAAAGAAACATGTATTTAAAACCCATCATCAAAAAGTAAGATAAGACAAGACAAGACAAGATAAGATAAGATAAGATAAGATAAGATAAGATAAGATAAGATAAGATAAGATATAGAGCAGTGCAAGACAGTATGCATTAATACAATAGAAAAATAAAGAGATAAAAACATAAACAATATAAAGAAGTTTGTTAAAGTGGCTAAAGTGACAAAAATAGCAATAATAATAATAATAATAATAATAATAATAATAATAATAATGTGATATAGTAATGTGTGAAAATTATGATATAAAAACATTTTCAATGCAGCTAGTCTGATGTTTTGTCACATTTTAACATATTCTAACACTAGTTATTACGAACTTCATGGAGATAATATGCAAAAAAAAAAAAAAAAAACTTTTTGTTTAAGAAAACTGTTAATTATAGTCTAACAACAATTAACAATTAATTTATGCTAAAACATGTTAGTGCAGATCAGATTTATCAAGAACAGCAAAGTTACAGTAATGGTCTGAAATGAAGTGTATGGGATGGTGCATAAGTGTCCACTGTGTCAGCTGAAATGGAACTAAAACAACAAAACCATGAATATACAAGAGAACAGCTGGAGAAGAACTGACCACTGGAGTGACCAGTATGTATGAAAGGGTTAAAATAAAAAAGGTTTGTATGACGTGGGTTCTCTCCGGGTACCCCAGCTTCAACCCACCATCCAAAGACATATAAAGATGAATAAACTGTATTTTACACCAATTATTTACATGTATTGATAGGATTAGTGGATCAACAGGTATTAAACAGTTTAGATCAGTAGATGTTTCTGGTCGCTGGTGGATGTTTGAGTCTTTATCGGTTAAAAACAAGACACAAGTTGACTTGAAAAAAATGATTAAGCTAACATGTATAACTGTTGCAACATTTACACTGATGATCCACACTTTTCTATCATTTTAACCCCACGAAAACATAGAATATTATTAAATACAACTGGGAAATATGACCAAAAACATAATCTTACACTGAAAAGTATTTGGTTCTTTCCAAGTTAAGAAAAAAAACAACAACTTAGATTTGAAGTGATTTGAAATGAAGTCACTTAAGTTCGCATGTTTATGGAATGACTTCTTGGGTCATCTCGCAATAATATGCGAAAAATGCGAAAATAAATAAATGTATTATTATGTTTTTTAAATGTATTGTTGTGTTTATTCTGTTGTTTTACTTGGTATTTTTACTTTACTGTTTTTAATTGTACAGCTGCTTTTCTGTCTTTTTAAAGTATTCTTGTATTTTAGTCTATCATTTTGCTTTTTATTCTGATGAATGACACCGTTTTAATTGTACAGCTGTTTTATGTTTTTAATCTATTCTTGTTTTTTTTTTTTTTTTTTTTTTTTAGTTTTTCCCCTGGAAGTCACTTTGGAAAAAAGCATCTGCCAAATACATAAATGGAAATGGAAATGAAAAAATCATCTCAATCCATGTATCATTTGTTCTTCAACTTAAAACCAAAAATCCAAAAACACAAAAATGAGTCGTTTTTTTTGTTTTTCATTTTCAAAACCAGAATGAAAAATGGATAACGGTTCATTTTTCCATTTCCCGATTTTGTGCTCAAATGAAAAATGGAAAAAAAATGGATAACGGCCAATCCGTGTATCATTTGTTCATTCGTTTTTCAATTTAAAACCAAAAATCAAAAAAACTATTTTTTTTTTTTTTACTTTTGGTTTTAAATTGAAAAACAAATGATGCACAGATTCACCGCATTTGTGATTTAATGGAAAAACCGACATTACGCACTTCTGCTTTTTCGACATTTAATAAATATTGGTAAAGTTTTGCGTAGATGTCCGATGGAAAAGCGACAAGTGACAGTGAATCAGACGAACATCCACAGAGTACAGAGGGAATTGTTTTACCGAAAGAAGTGAGAGTAGATTGAAACACAACAGAGAATAGAGCTGAGTTAATTACTGTGCAGCCGTAGTCAGTGGACGTACTGAGGTGTGTGTGTGTGTGTGTGTGTGTGTGTGTCTGGGTGTATTTATAAGCTGCTGGCTCCACTAGAGCTCATTTCCCCCTAAAAATAACACACTCTGCCAACACCACAACCTTCACCTACACACACATGTTCACACAAAAACACGCTTTCACACACGTTTGGGAACAGATCCAGTGAAAGTCCTGAAAAAGCCATGAAGAGCCAATTAGTGCCAGTGTGTGTGATATTCATACCATCCTCTTCCTCTGTCCTGATGCACTTCCACAAACTGACTTCTCATACTCTATAATTCTATCATTCTTCCAGACCTAAATTATGAATATCTAAAAACGAAATCATATATATGTAAAAGTTTTGTTTTTGTTTTTTGTTTTCTTCCATGACTTCTTACTACCTGTTTTACTTCTAAGGACTAAGTATGTTGTCTTGTGGCATATTTGAAATAAACAAAAAAAAGGTCCAGAAATATGGGGAAACAACTACTATTCAAATATTCATCCAATCTTTTTACTTAAAAAAAAAAAGACGATAAGAATGATTACTTATGTAGATTTCGATGCTCCAACAAACTCTATTTTTACACAATTTAATTTACTGAAAATACATGATCTTGTTGACCTTCATAGAGCGGTACACTCTCAAAAACAGAGGTACCAGCTTGTACTTAAAAGGGTCCAAATGCTTGTCTCTGGGGGTGTACTTTTTTCAGAGACATTTCTGTACCCTTTCAAAATGGTCCATTTTTGTACCTTCAGTACTTTACATAGAAAGAAAACTCTTGATTAGTTGATAATAGGGATGTCCGATAATATCGGCCCACCGATATTATCAGCCCGATATTGGCATAAAAATGTAATATCGTTGAATATCGTTATCGATTTTTTTGCCTATCATTAAAACCGATAAAATAATGCCTTGATTTCACCGGCATTTACCGACACATAAACAAAGCATTGTTTGTAGCTGAAAGGAATGTGCAGTTTTCAAAACTGTACAGTAGAGTTGCCACACTGTCACAGACTCATGGAGGGAGGGAGAGAAAAGAAATAAATATGGCATTTTTTTCACAACTTAAGTTGAAGTATGTATTCTGTGCACAGACAGTGTTTACATTTTAAAAGCCTTGTTGCATTTGAGAATGCATCCAATGGAGCATCACAATAAAATTAGGCATGATGTGTTAATTCCATGACAGGAGACATGTGATGTTACCGAAAATTAGTTTAATATCCCACATATATCGCCAGTGGTATCGGTAGATATCGGAATCAGAAATTAAGCATTGGACAATATCGGCATATCAGTTTTTGGCAAAAAAGCCAGTATTGGACATCCCTAGTTGATAATGCCATGATGTTTAAAGTTTGAACCGCTGGCCTAATTGAGAAAAAAAACAAGCAAACAAAAAAAAAAAAACAGCATAGGAAAGCTACGACGTCAATACATGGAGGTGTGAATGAAAACTGGATCAAACACAGATTATGGCAATAATCAGAGGTTCTAATAAGAGAAATAAACTATTAGGCTATTATCATTGAGCTAATTGGGCTATTAAATTAAAACACAAATTATTATTAAATATAATATAGAGTAATTACAGTATGATATATAATAAATAATGTGCTCAGCCTAATGTTTGAACTCTAATTGGTCCTACTGTTCAGTTCTAGTCTAGAGCCTATTCTCATGGTCTACACACAGGTTTCACTGCTGCAGGGTTCCTTAGAGTACACATTTGGACTGGACAGAACTCTGGAGCCTTTTTCATCGTCTGAAGGGGACATTCTGGCCTCCTACAGACCAATACTGTACTTTTGAGAGTACATTCTGAAAAAATGTACTTATAGGTACAGAAATGTTCTGATCTCGTACCTCTGTTTTTGAGAGTGTAGTGCTGCATAAGGCACACAATAATCTTCTCCCTCCCTTCTTAACCCTCCAATGACAGAGGGGGTCAGACCTGTGTGGAGGTAAGTCTGGATATGTGAGACTAGTCCTTGATCATTGGCGCAGTTATTGGGTAAAGTAGTGGTCCCCAAGCCCTGGTCCCCAGACCAGTACCGGTCCGTGGATCATTTAGTACCAGGCCACAAAGAAAAAAAAATTGTGGTTAATATTAAAGCAATTTTTTCCATTAGTCTTGCAGAGATTTTATTTTGAAAAGCGACCGTTTCTGCCCTCGCCTCAACTGCTCTTCACTCTGGTGCCATTTCATGAATCAGTAGAAACACAAGCTGAAGAAATGAGCCAAAAACTAAATTCACTGAAGAACTTTTTTGGGAATAAACGAGGAAACGATGAGTCTATAGATAGGTCACAGACTGCCTGCAACCCCCCCCCCCCCCCCCCCCCCCCGCCTCCCCACACCCAGTCACCACCAAAATGTAATCATTTCTTCCTTGTGCCAGTATAATCCGTGTATCATTCGTTCATTAGTTTTTCAATTTAAAACCAAAAGTCTAATTCATTTTCAAAACCAGAATGAAAAACAGATAACAGTTCATTTTTCCATTTCCCTGATTTTGTGCTGAAATGAAAAATGGAAAAAACGGATAACGACCGTTTCATTCTATTTTGCTATTTTCAATATAGTTAAGGTGTCTGACCCAGAAGTAGTCGTTACTAGGGAAAAAAATAAACAAATGGGATCATGGCCGGACTGGAGGAATATTTGGCTATAATTAAGCAGCTGTTTGATACGTACGGAAGTGTATTGCATTCACACAAAAAAATAAATTCCGCTCTATTTGTCTCAATTAACAAGATAATGTTCTCGTTAATTTAGAAAAACAGAACCGAATGTAATTTTTTTCACAAAACAGTATCTCATTCATTCAGAAAAAGAGCCAAATTTATTTTTTTGTGTGAATGATATATGCTTCTGTATCAAACAGCTGGTAACGTTTTCCCTGGTAACGACTACTTCCGGGTCAGACAACTGAGCGATATTGAAAATAGCAAAATCAGATGAAATGGTCGTTATCCATTTTTTCCATGTTTCATTTGAGCACAAAATCGGGAAATGGAAAAATGAACTGTTATCCGTTTTTCATTCTTGTTTTGAAAATGAAAAACAAAAAAAAAAAAAAAAAAGTTTTTTTTGTTTTTTCACTTTTGGTTTTAAATTGAAAAATGAATGAATGAATGAATGATACACGGATTCAGTATCAACATTTACTGAAAATTTCATAAAAATCTGTCCATAACTTTTTGAGTTATCTTGCAAACAAACAAACAAACACGCACACGAGCACACACACAAAGCAAAGTGATCCCAGTGGTGGTGGAGGTAATGACACTCTTTGCCTCTTGTAATATACACTGTTGTCCATAAAGTTGGAAAAACTAATTTTTACATCTTCTCATGAAATGTTTGTGACACTGTGATTTATTCCTGATAGATAAAGTATAAGTTAGTATGTAACCATTGCACCGCTTCAAAGATGATTACTGATGTGTAGAAATAAGTATAAAAACAGAAATGTGCCTAAAAACAAAATAATTTCAAATTATTGGGCAACAGTGTAGATAGAAACACAAGCCACAAACATGTATATAATAATATAAGTGCAGCAGAGATTAAAAACTTGACCATTTTATCATATGATTTCATGCAAAGTTGCAATTGAACAAGTTGCATTGTTGAGAGGAATGAGTCTGAGAACAAAATAACTCCAACTTTATAGGTAATGGTGTGTTAAAAAGAAGAATTAAGTTTTGTGCCAGTTTGTGCAGCTGGAAAATCATTCCAAATCAAACAAAACTTCGAGGTTAGAAAATCACACTGCAAAAAAGGGGTTTCTAAAAACAAGATAAAAACACTAAATCTGAGGAAATAGGTTCTGAAAACAAGTGAAATATCTGTCCATGCAGCAAAAGAATTTCCCTTGATAAGATTTCTTCAATTAAGATTGTTAAATAATGTTAAATAAGCATGTCTTCATATGAATGCACACTTCAAATAAGAAATTAACTCTTAAAACAAGTTAAATTATCTAACACTTCTAAAGCTAAGGGTTTTTTTTATTTTTTTTTTAGCTTAGTTTAGTTTATTTCGAATATGCAACAAAACAAAGTAATCCTTTTTATTTAGTCCTTATGAATGAAACAGATTATAAAAAAAACAAAACAAACAAAAAACAAAACCTATACATATACATGGACACAAAGTATGACTTCATTTCAAATCTAAGTTTTTTTTGTTTTTTTTTTTTTCTTGAAAAGAACCAAATACTTTGCAGTCCAAGGTTTTGTTGTTGGTCATATTTCCCAGTTGTTTTTCTTAATATTCTATGTTTTCTTGAGGTTAAATGCCAGAAAAGTGTGGAACATCGGTGCAAATGTTGCAAAACTTATGCATATTAGCTTAACTCTTTTTTTCAAGTCAACTTGTATCTGTTTTTTTTTAACCCATAAAGACCCAAACATCAACTGATCTAAACTGTTCAATACCTGTTGATCCATTAATCCTATCAATCCATGTAAATACTTGGTGTAGAATACAGTTTGTCGTCTTTTCATGGTCATCAGATGTGACCATATTTGGACGTTCAGAGGCTCTGTAGTTACCGTGGAAACACCATCATCTTCTACAACATTGATTCACCAGTAAAACCCATGGAGTTGGATCAATAGTTGCTTTTCCACTGGACATCTGCACCAAACTTTACCCATATTTACTAAATGTTGAAAAAACAGAAGTGCATAATGTCAGTTTTTCCATTAAATCCCAAATGCGATGATTTGTTTTTTAATGATCACAAGATGACACGAGAGGTCATTCCATAAACATGGCAACAAAAGTAAATATGGTGTTGATTTACAGATATATTCATTATTATTCTATTTTACCCCTCTATCTCCTACTAAATTTAAAAAGGATTGGGTTTCCTGGTGTGTCCACACATACCGCACCATGTTTCTTTTAAAACTCTTCTTTTTTGCTTATTGTAACATCCGTCAATATCCTTTTTTCTTTTTTTTTTTTTTATTCACGTGACTCTAGTAACAGAAAAAGGTCTTTCCATTGCAGTTTTGCATGATATACCAATTGCACTACGCCCAAAACCCACCTCTTGCCAGCGCAAAAACGAGAGTTTTGGCGAAATTGTGATTTTTCCATTAGGTACATTTTTGTTTATATTTGTGCAATTTGAGGGTGAATAGAAAACTAATGACAGTGGATGGAGACACTTTTATGTTCAGTTAATGATATATTTTACAGCAAAAGTCACACTTTCCTTCAGTTTCCTCTGTTTCTTATATTATAACCTTTAACTTTAATCTGAGCTTTTATGAACATCTACATGATCAGTGAATTTAGAAGAAAACACATGATTTTTACTGAAACAATGCAAAACATGGAGGATAATATTATTTTTTTGTAATTCACTTTTGATTGTTTTTTTCTTTCCCTTCACCCATCAAACATCCCACAGTGATACAGCAGGATATGTTTACAAGAAAATATATCAATAAAAATATGAAAATCAAGTGTAAAAAAAACCCCAAAGAACTAGAAAAGCACTCGGAGAGCGCAGACCTCCGCCAAGGCAGATCAGTGCCCCCCCCCCAATCATCACCAAAATTTAATCATTTGTTCCTTGTGCCAGTATCCACAATTCCTGACATTTTCATCCAAATCTGTCCATAACTTTTTGAGTTATCTTGCACACAGACAGACAGACAGAGAGATAAACCAACGCCGGCAAAAACAGAACCAGGAAATTAACACCAAGAAAACGACCAAAACACCCCCACAAAAACCCACATTCAACAAAAAAACAGAGAAGAAAACAAAACAAAAACAAAAAGGATAATATTATAATAAACTAGGGCTGAACGATATGGACAAAATTTCATATCTCTATATTCATGCCAGATATCTCGATATCAATACGAAATGATATGACTACGGGTTCGGTGAAAACTAAGCATTTATCAGAAAAACATCATAATACAAAAGGATGTGGAAAGTGCAGTTTTATTTAGAAGAACTCACTGCCAGTCATCAACATTAACATAAAGTACGAATAAATAAATTAGAAATCAAACATTTTACTGCAGAAAATGTTTTTTTACTGCAGAAATCTATATCGTATATATCGTTGCTTTGTCGATATCACTGGTCTACAATTTTTTAGAAATGATTTGCTTCAGAGATTAAATGTGCTAAATGTTATGTATTTTAATAAGATTAAATGGAAAATAAATGACAAAAGTGCCGGTTTGCTGATGTTTTCAAGGTATATGATTAAGTGTTATTACACATATATATTGGTTTATGTACATTTATATACAGGAGGTCCTCGGGTTACGAACGAGTTCTGTTCCTACGCCGGCGACGTAACCCGAATTTCCGCGTAAGTCGGAATTAACCCTTTAATACCCCCTAAATACCCCCTAAATCTCTGAATAAGTATCCAAATACACGTATTAGGCTTTACCGATGTTCGTCGGCGTCTCGCCTTTCTCCGACCTTTTGATGGTATCCAGCTTCGTTTCCATCGTAATGGCTTTCCTCTTGGCTGGACCAGCATCGCTAGAAGATCCTGCTTTCTTTTTTGGGGCCATGATGTGAAAAAGGAGGGGGAAAAAGGCGAGGATACTGAGAAAATTCCGGAGCACAAACACAGACACTCTACACTATGGGGCTGGAGACAAACTGGTGGATGAGACTCAGGCGTCGTAAAGTCGAAACAGCGTAGGTCGAGTACCGCGTAACCCGAGGACCTCCTGTAATAGTTTTATAAATCTTCCACTAAATAGAACCTGTAAAGTGAATGTATTCTAATGTGCAGACAGTGTTTTGAAGTAGATCTTGTAGCTCTGAGACAAATATTCCTTTTGACTCAAACCCATTCTCTCGTTAATTCTTGAATTTCACATTTTGACCCAAGGCTGTATCTTGGAAAGTTCAGCCAACCAGCATTTATGACTTGATTTTTCTTTATCAGTGACTCTCATGTGGTAAAATTTCATTACTTTTATTCTGGAAGCATTTTCCTTGTAGACCAGTGATATTAATATCTCAAACGTTCATATCTAGATATCGATACGGTAATGATATATCTTTCAGCCCTATAATAAACAGTGAAAAATTCCTTCAGGAAGGTTAAATTTAAGGAAAAAAATCCTATGGAAGCTGCCGCAGAAGCAGCTCTGGCTCTTTGTGGGTTCATGTGCTTTGGTTTCAGCTCCTAAAACCATTAGTAAATGTCATTGTTTATGGTGTGATCCCGGCCGCCCTCCAACATGGCCGCCCTGTGTGAGGCCCTGTGTGTGGACCTGCCAGACCCGGCCCTCATCTGTCATCACACCCCGGTGTTTCCTCGTCGGGTCGGGCCGTCCACGCAGTAATTCGGTCATCCCGAGCGATTCCCCGCGGCTCCAAGTGTGTCACGTTAATTGTACGCACTCCGGTGACAAGAGGGCTGGAAATAACAGGCGGCGGCCGTACATCACTGGTGTGTACATGTGTGAGGCGCCAGCGTGGACCGCAATGCCAAGGTCTGTGCTTTCTCTGGTTACCCATCAGCTGCCCCCCCACCCCCACCCCCCCACTCTGCACCTCACCATGCTCATCCAGGACGGAGGCACGTACCTTCATACGGAATCACACGAGGAAACGACAGACGGAAAACAGGAATATACCAGCGTGGAGACCAGAGGAGGCCAATGAAGGAGTAAAATAAGAACAGAATAACCTATAATCGAGGAAAACATTATCTGACCGCCCGTTGTTTTCTTCAGTTTCTTGTTCATTTTAATGCCGGGTCCAACTAAAGGTCCATTTGTTCATACTGTGTTCCAGTCATGCAACACATTTTTGTTCAAGTGCACTGTTTATTTTACACGTCCTGGAATGACAATAAAGTGATCTAATCCGTGTATCATTCGTTCATTCGTTTTTCAATTTCAAACCAAAAATCAAAAAACAAAAATACGACTCATTTTTTTCTTTTTCATTTTCAAAACCAGAATGAAAAACGGATAACGGTTTGTTTTTCCATTTCCAGATTTTTTGCTAAAATGAAAAATGGAAAAAAAAACGGATAACGACCATTTCATCCGATTTTGCTATTTTCTTTATAGTTCAGTTGTCTGACCTGGAAGTAGTCGTAACTATGGAAAAAATAAACAAACGGAATCGTGGCTGGACTGGAGGAATATTTTGCTATAATTAACCCTTTCATGGACAGTGGTCACTACGGTGGACAGTTGTTCTGCAGCTGTTCTCTTGTATATTCATGGGTTTGGTTGTTTTAGTTCCATATCAGCCAACACAGTGGACGCTTATGCACCATGCCATACACTGCAGTTCATACTATTACTTTAACTTTGCTGTTCTTGATAAACCTGATGTGCACTAACATGTTTAAGTATTTTTTTTATATATTTTTTGTATTATCTCCATGAAGAGAGTAATAGCTAGTATTAGAGTATGACCCCTAAGGGTTAAAATGAGAGAAAACATCAGATTAGCTGCAATAAAATTATTTTTATTTCATAGATTTCACACAGTATGTCAGTTTTTGATATTGCGTTTTAAATACATGTTTCTTTGCTTCCAAAATTAAGCACATGGTGGACATTTTTGTAACTCTATGAAAAATAGGTTCGTTAAAAAAAAAATTCAATCGCAATGTTTTTTTGTTCAGGTCTAAAGAGGAATAAAAACACTCAGGAAAAAAAATGTGACTAAGGTTCTCATAATTCATGCATGAAAGGGTTAAGCTGCTGTTAATCTCATTAATTCAGAAAAATAGAGCCGAATTTATTTTTTTGAGTGAATGCAATAAGCTTCCGTATCAAACAGTTGCAGATTTATAAGGAGGACAATTAATACTGAACAAACAAGAACTGAAACTATGAATTATGAAAGAGCTGCAGCATCTGAAACTGACCACAGTGAACATTTGACAGGTAAACAGAAACACAGCGCTGCAGTTTCAGACTCAGTTTGTCATGTCTTTTATGCATTGGGATTGTCTCTGTCAACTCACTGTATATTTTTATTAGTAAATTGTTGTTTTTTTTTGTTTTTTTCATCAATTACTACAAATTTCAGGTGACTCCATTTGAATTCCAGGTGACCCCACATGGGGTTCTGACCCCATAGTTGAAAAACACTGACCTATAATAATGTCAGTGACGATCCTAGTGTTTTTTTTTAGTCCAGACATTCAGGTTTTTCATGAATCTCAGTCTCATTCCAGGTCTTGTATGTAACCCATCGTGTCCACTCAGATTACATGCAGAACCTGCCCATTTAAACACAAATACATCAAGAAAGATTTTACAACAGTGGCCATTTTTGTGAAACACTCTGTCTTGCATAATTAGTTCAATTCCCATAATTTACCTGTGAAAGAATAAAAAGATATTCGAAAAAATCATAGTGTGTAATTTTTGTGTCCTTTTTACTGTGTTACATGCAGATTTTTGTATAAAAAATAATATAAAAATGAGTTTTATCTGAAAAATAGTTTCTCTTTTATCTCAGTAAATATTTATTTTAAAAACAGACCCAAAGTGCTTCCAAACTTGCTTCATAGCATTAGTCTACATCTGGTTTGAATGTTTAGCCCTCTGTTCTTTTTTTAGGACCAGTTTCATAGAAGAACCCATTTCACAAATTCACCCCATGGGCTGAACTGGACCCTTAGGTGGGCCAGTTTTGGCCCATGGGCCGCATGTTTGACCCCCTGGTTTATGCTTTTCATCCAGTGAAATTCACTGATAAGCTGCTACTGACCTATGTGTAACAGTGTGTAACTACTGGACGTCGCAGCGACAACAACTCTGCTACATTTATAATCGGACGCCTCCTCCCAGAACATTCCGACAAAACTCGACCTTTCAGCCGTTACGTCCATAATCTATCTGACAGTAGCTGCTCTCTGTTCGCCACTAAAAGTGAAGCCCGCTCCAAAAGCAAACACTCAACTCTTTCTAGGTTTTAAGGGGGATGTGCTTTCTTGAGCAAATAAATGGGGATTATGATCCTCTCACCGGAGCAGGTTCATGACGTTTTAACTAAACAAATAAAAGAAAATGAGCAAAGGTTCTCTGGTTCCTGTCTTTTCTTTAGACAGATGCCAGGTGTTTCACCACAGCAGCGCTAAGAGTAACTATTCACAACCTCCACGGTCACTTCTTCTCACTTTTTCCACTGTTTAAAGGTTTTGTTTAGAGCAGAGCTGCACGAGCGTGACTCAGTATTAATATTAAAGAAATCAGTCAAAAGTTGGACAGTAAGTGGGTGCTCATGAACTTTCACTAAACATTTATAAAAACTGTTTTCTCTTAATGAAACGACGACGCTGTGAACTTTGTGACACACACATTAGCGTCTTTATCAGTACATGAGAAGCTTTAACTCTTTATCAGGCAAGTGACTATTTTTGGTAATTTCCACACCCATTACAAGACAAAAAAATGTTTATTACAAGACAGTAGTCGCTTTTCTATTGGACATCTGAGCAGAACTTTACCGATATTTACTAAATGTCAAAAAAACAGAAGTGCATAATGCCGGTTTTTCCATTAAATCACAAATGCAATGATTTGTTTATTTATTATCGCAAGATGACAGGAGAAGTCATTCCATAAACATGGTGACGAACGTAAATATGGTGTTGATTTACAGATATATTCATTATTATTCTATATTACCCCTCTGTCTCCTACTAAATTAAAAATGATTGGGTTTCCTGGTGTGTCCACACATACTGCGACATGTTTCTTCTTCTTCGCTTGTTGTAACGTCCGTCAACATCTGTTTTTTTAATTCACCTGACTCTAGTTGCGAAAAAAGGTCTTTCCATTGCAGTTTTGTGTGATATTCCATTTGCGCTACACCTGAAAAACCACCTCTTCCCAGCGCAAAAACTTTTAATCGAAAAATTAGACTTTTGGCGAAATTGTCGTTTTTCCGTTCGGTAAATTTTTATGTCCAAGTTATATTTGCGCAATTTGAGGGTCAATGAAAAAGTGACTACTGACAACAACAGTTCCAGTGAGGACAGTGAGTCAGCTATAAGGATTTTTCGTGTTTGTTAATCGGAAACTCCAAGGACGTGTTCAGGATGCACTTGGTCTCAGTTTGAGAATTTATTCTGATCACATGTGAAACATAAACTCCAACGCTGGTCTTTCTGGACAAGGGCTCCCGCAGGAACTCAAGTCGCAAAAAGCCCTGAATTCCGGGTCCGACTGACAATTAACTTCCTGGATGTCTTCATCCCGAACAATGGGCTGGACTTCGCAAAGTCATCTGAGTCCATCTTCTGATTGGACCTCAGCTCTTGACGTGATTGGCCAACCGTCAGTTCATGTCTTCCTACTGGAATGTGTGACGCAAAGTGTTATGATTGTTGTCGTAGACGTGTATCTATTGGAGTCAGGTCCAATGTGGTTTCCAGGGTCTGTAAGGTCCAATGTGGTCCACAGGGTCTGTAAGGTCCAATGTGGTCCACAGGGTCTGTAAGGTCCAATGTGGTCTACAGGGTCTGTAAGGTCCAATGTGGTCTACAGGGTCTGTAAGGTCCAATGTGGTCTCCAAGGGTCTGTAAGGTCCAATGTGGTCCACAGGGTCTGTAAGGTCCAATGTGGTCTCCAGGGTCTGTAAGGTCCAATGTGGTCCACAGGGTCTGTAAGGTCCAATGTGGTCTACAGGGTCTGTAAGGTCCAATGTGGTCCACAGGGTCTGTAAGGTCCAATGTGGTCTCCAAGGGTCTGTAAGGTCCAATGTGGTCCACAGGGTCTGTAAGGTCCAATGTGGTCTCCAGGGTCTGTAAGGTCCAATGTGGTCCACAGGGTCTGTAAGGTCCAATGTGGTCTCCAGGGTCTGTAAGGTCCAATGTGGTCCACAGGGTCTGTAAGAATCGATTTACTGGGATCCGGTTCTCAAAAAGAACTGGTTCTCGATTCCCATCCCTAGCTATTGTATTCCAAAATTACAAATATCTCCCAAAATACTGATCCTATCAACTTGCTGTTTTCACTAGTCTGTTCCTGGACCAAAAATGCATAAGTATGACAAACTGCAGCAGTCAGCTGTGTACGGGTTTAGTGTGAATCCCCAAACAGACACACACACACACAGAGGCCACTTGGCTTTTATAGCGTAGATAAAGCTAACATAACAATCAGAACATTTCAGTAACAGTCATTTTTAACACACTCATTACACTGGTCAACAACAAATGTATTGTTTCAGTTTTTTGAGCTGATTTAGGGGAATTTTGGTGCTGAATCCAAAAATCACATTCATTTTGCTCAATCAGGTCAACTTTCTGAACTATGCTACATATTGGCTTTTGAACATTTTTGCTTACATTTATGGGCATTTTCACATCATATGATACAAAATTCTTTCATATTTCTTGCAATAAATGAGTTATGAAGATTTTACTTTTGCCAATTTATGATTAATGTTTTTTTTTTTAATATTACAGGTGAATGAAATGGCTTCAACGAGAAGATCTTGCAAAAATAAGCCTGACGTATTCTGCTACATGTGCGCTGAATACACCATTGTACCTAACAGGAATCCTGTTAGAAAATGATTTTTTTTCTCTTAAAACCTATTTTGGGTGAGAACTATATGAAAAATCAACTGATAAAGTCACAAAATGTCATCAATTTTGTGAGAAAATCAAATTTTTCAAAATCAAATTAGCCAAAAAAACCTGACCTGATTGAAAAAAACAGATGTCATTTTTGGATTTAGCGGTTCAAAATGGTCCGAATTCAGTTGAAAAAACCCAGACAACTTGCAAAATACAGGGTGGGGAAGCAAAATGTACAATATTTTGAGGCAGGGATTGAAAGACAGTGTATGACCAATTAGTTTATCGAAAGTCATGAGAATTTATTTACCTCAAGAAAATGTCCATAATAGAAAATGTTTTTATTCTATGTGTCCTCCTTCTTTCTCAATAACTGCCTTCACACACTTCCTGAAACTTGCGCAAGTGTTCCTCAAATATTGGGGTGACAACTTCTCCCATTCTTCTTAATAGTATCTTCCAGACTTTCTGGTAATAGTTTTGCTCATAGTCATTCTCTTCTTTCCATTATAAACAGTCTTTATGGACACTCCAACTATTTTGGAAATCTCCTTTGGTGTGACGAGTGCATTCAGCAAATCACACACTCTTTGACGTTTGCTTTCCTGATTACTCATATGGGCAAAAGTTTCTGAAAAGGTATGGATAATAGTGTTAGGTATGATTATGACATCAGTATATGTTTGGGTTCAAAACAATTGACGTAGTGCCTGCTGAGAAAAAACAACTAAATGTTCATTGTAAATTTTGCTTCCCCACCCTGCACATTTTTTTGTAACCCAGTCTTATCTTTCATTCATTCAAAGGCCTGTGACCCACTGAAAACAAACCCACCAGTTGAGAACCACTGATCTATACCATAAATACATGACCTGTCAGTGTCCACTAATGCATTCTTGTCCTTAAATTACATCCAAACACATACAGACTCTGTTGTCGTGGTTTGTCTTTAAGTTGCGCAGCTGCAGAAATGAGGCGAGCGGCTACTGTCGTCTACAATCAGTGTGTTAATGACTGAGTGTAACACACAAACAAACACATGACGGAGCTGCAGTGTGTGCAGGTGCAGCACAACCAGGTGGCGTGGGGCATAAAGGGGGGGGGGGGGGTGACGAAGGACAAACTAATGAAAAGTAGCATTGAGACGGCTGTTCGGCAGAGGGACACCGAGCGTGACTCAGCAGCCGCACAGATTTAAGAAAGTGATCACATCCTGAGCTGCAGGTGAAGTAAACAAACACACCGGTCCAAACGGCGGCGTGATGCGGCGCGAGGACGACGGCGACGACGACGGCGACGACGACCACGTTTTCATTTACAGGTAGATATAACAGAGCAGCAACTGAAGAGTCATTTCAACACTTAAGATTAATGACTGTCTTGATGAAAAGTTACAGCAGAAATAGTTCCATCTGTTTCTCACAGCTGACGTTCACATTCCGGCAGAAATCTAAAATTCAAACATGTTCAAATGACAAAAAGAGGAATAAATACACATTAAAAAAAATTTAATACACACTATAACCCATAAAGACCCAAACATGTACTGATCTAAACTGTTTAACACCTGTTGATCCACTCATCCTAACAATACATGTAGGTAATTGGTGTAAAATACAGTTCTTCATCTTTTCATGGTCATCAGATATGACCCATTTGGACGTTCAGAGGCTCCATAGTTACCATGGAAACACTGTCATCTTCTACAGCATTGATTCCCCAGTAAAACCCATGGAAGTGGATCAATGACAGTGGATGGACACACTGGGTTTATGTTCAGTCATTGATAGATTTGACTGAAAAAGTCACTTTTTTTCTACAGTTTTCTCAGTTTTTGATATAATATCCCACAACTTTAATCTGAGCTTTTATGAATAGCTACATGATCAATTAATTAAATATAGGAAAATACATTGTTTTCACTGCAAAAGTACAAAATAAGGAGGATAATATTACAATCAGTGGTGATAAATCACTTAAGAAAGGTTAAATATAGAGAGAAATTAATTTGGGAACTGTCACTGAAATAGCTCTGGGTCTTTAGGGGTTAAACACATTAAATACACATTAAATACTGAAGCTATTTTTTTTTTTTTTGCAATTTTGCATGAAATCAAATGATAAAATCCACAACAGGGGAATGAAAGACACTAAAATATGCTGCTAGAACTATTTTATAGACTTTTAAACCGATTTTAGACTTTTAAAATACATTCTTTAATAGTATGCACATAGCACTTTTATATACAGAGTTTGAATATTTGACAACTGTATTTAATTTTACCCCAAAGGGGAGGCAAGGGCTATTGTTTTTGGTTCGGTTTGTTTGTTAACACTGTAACAACAAGTACTGGTTGAATTCATACTAAATTGGGTTTATAGATTGCCAGTGACCCAGAGTAGATGTCATTACATTTTGAAAAAAGTAGGTCAAAGTTCAAAATTTGTATGAGTTTTTAAAATCTTTTTTTTCTTCCCTCCCATTTACTTATGATGGGCGACATTTCACATGTTTATACAAACATCAATTTTGTTTCAATCTGCTTCAAACTTTGCAGATATACAGTCGAAGAAATTCTTAGACCATTAAGTCATCAGAAACAATGATTATTCAATCCAGTCCTAACTGCTGTGTGTGTCATGTGACTAAAACAGACAGAAAAGAAAACATGGAATGAATAAAAGCACTGTTTTTGTGTCAGTACAATGACACAGATACTGATGGAAGAACTGAAGGGATTTTGGTTTTTATCAAGAAAAAATGTTAAATGGATAGATATCAGCTGTGAAATTAAACTACTATGAGCTGTTTTTGTTGGTATCATTATATTTGTCCAAACAAATGGACCTTTAGTTGGACCAGGCATTAAAATGAACAAGAAACTGAAGAAAACAAGGGGTGGTCTAAGAATTTTTTCCACGACTGTATAGAGACAATTAATATGATGACATCAGCTGGATCGATGCCAAAATAAACTACAATACATGTGAGGACCTATCTATCTATCTATCTATCTATCTATCTATCTATCTATCTATCTATCTATCTATCTATCTATCTATCTATCTATCTATCTATCTATCTGTCCGTCTGTCTGTCTGTCTTTTTTTTTTTTTTCCATTTTCTTGTCTATTTTGTTCATTTTTAAATTAATTTGGTCTAATTTTGTTAATTTTTTCACTAATTTTGCTGCTTATTTGTTGTCTCTACCTATTTTGATGATTATGTTTTCTATCTATCTATCTATAGCAACAAAATGTTAATTTTACCAGTTTGTTCATTGTGCTACTGATTTGGGTTCATTTTTCTCCATTTTCTTTCCTATTTTCTTCAGTTTTTGTCTCATTTTGTTCCTTTTTCACTAACTTTGCTGCTTATTTTTTTGTCTTTACTAATTTTGATGCTTACGTTTGTCCATTGTTGGCAACTTTATTCTTTATTTTGTGAACTTTTTTTAAATCAATAAGGCATTTTTCCCATCTATCTATCTATCTATCTATCTATCTATCTATCTATCTATCTATCTATCTATCTATCTATCTATCTATCTATCTATCTATCTATCTATCTCGCTAGCTATCTCGCTAGCTATCTCGCTAGCTATCTAGCTATCTTTCTTTTTTTTTTCCATTTTCTTGCCCATTTTGTTAATTTTTTAAATTAATTTTGTCTTATTTTGTTCATCTTTCACTCATTTTGCTGCTTATTTGTTGTCTTTACACATTTTGATGATTACGTTTGTTTATTTCAGTCACATTGTTTTCTTATTTTGTTAACTTTTATTAATTATTCTAGCATTTTCCCCCCATTATCTATCTATCTATAGCAACAAAATGTTAATTTTACCAGTTTGTTCATTGTGCTACTGATTTGGGTTCATTTTTCTCATGTTTTTCTTGCCTATTTGTTCAGTTTTTGTCTCATTTTGTTCATTTTTCATTAACTTTGCTGCTTCTTTTTTTTTTTTTTTATCTTGTTTGTCCTTTTTTGGCAACTTTATTCTCTCTTTTGTAAACTGTTTTTAATCTATCTATCTATCTATCTATCTATCTATCTATCTATCTATCTATCTATCTATCTATCTATCTATCTATCTATCTATCTATCTAGTTTCTTCATTTTCTTGTTCATTTAAATGCGTGGTCCAACTAAAGGTCCATTTGTTTGGACAAATATGATGATAACAAAAATGTCTCATAGTAGTTTAATTTCAGAGCTGATATCTACCCATTTAACATGTTTTCTTGATAAAAACCAAATTCACTTCAGTTCTTCCATCAGTATCTATGTCATTGTACTGACACAAAAAACAGTGCTTTATTCATTCCATGTTTTCTTTTCTGTCTGTTTTAGTCACATGACACACACAGGAGTTAGGACTGGATTGAATAATTTTATTTTCGATAACTTTTGATGGTCTAATATTTTTTTTCTGTGACTGTATTTGTTTCTGTCTACACTGTTGTCCATAAAGTTGGAATAATTGTGTTTTCAGACACATCCTTCTCTTTATTCCTATATATACACATCAGTAATGACCTTTGACCTGGTCTAATGGTTACATACTGAGTCCAGTTACTCTTCATCTATCAAGAATAAATCCCATTGTCACAATCATTTCAATGAGAACAAGTAAGAATATTTTAATCCAACTTTATGTGCATTAGTGTATTACAACGTGAGTTTGTGCAGGTATAAATATACAAACTGTTCACATTTCTGAACCTGGTCTTTGTTAAAAATTGTGCAAAACTGGACGTTGCATAACATTACATTTCTATTATTTCTCCTTTTTTTCTACGTTGAACTGACTTTTGGCTGTGGAGTGGAAAACAAACATCCTATCGATGCTGTTAATTAAAGGTCTAATCCACAGTGGTGTAACGTTGTGACTGTTTTTGCTGTATTTAGTTTCCTGTATATAATTCTTTTCTATTATTGGTGTCATGAGGAATGAGCAAAACAAAGCCTTTCATTATAGACTGAGATTAAAAAGGAGCTAAATAGTAAACAGACATTTATTCTTATTTATTCTTTTATTCTATTGTTTTATTGTTTTTTCATTGTGGGATTCTGTCTTTTAATGACTTTTATTCTTTTATTTTCATTGTGATGCTTGGTCTATTATATTCTTTTAGTGGTTTTACTGCTTTGATTTTTTTATTACAACATTGCTTTTTTATTGGATTCACTGTCTGAAAGGTTATTTTCACTTTGTTTTCTCTCAGTCAAGCATCATACATCTTTTTATCCTCTTGTTTTTAACTCCATCATCCCAGTTTTATATTTCTTTGATTTTATGGTTTTGCTCTTTTTGCTGCTGCATTGTCCTCTGAGTTCCCTGTCATTGGTTATGGTATTGGTTATGGTCTACCGTATGAATAAAGTTTTCAGTGCTGGAGTCGATAATTATTATTGCTGCCATTGTTGTTGTTGTTGCAGCAAATGGAAAGTTAGTCATGGTTTCTTGTCTGTTGCATAAGTCTTTTATCTGTTTTTATGCCGCTGGGCATGTGCAGTCTGTTACACTGACACTTATTTCATACAGAAACAGATGAACTTTATTGAACCCCAGGGGGAAAAGAAAGAAAGAAAGAAAGAAAGAAAGAAAGAAAGAAAGAAAGAAAGAATCACTATCATTTATCTTGGGTGTTTTGATAAATGTTCATTGTCTAATTCTATTTTTATCGGCAACAGTGTCTTGTCTTGTCATTTCTTTCCTTATTTTGACCCTAGTGACTAATTTATTCCTCTAATGCACCATGTACTCATTCAGAGCCACAAGAAAGTCATCTTGAAAAATAAATAAATAATAAATAAAACTGAAAAAAAGAAAGAAAACAAAAAAAGAAGATTTAAAAAAAAAAAGTCACCTTGAACCCTTTACAGCTGAAGGTGTTAAACATGCAGTCCGAGGGCCAAATCCGGCCCCCAAAAAGGGTCCAGTCTGGCCCGTACACTACAAAAATCAAAATCTTACGAAATGTATTTTCTCAATTTCTAGTCCAAATATCTCATCACACTTAAAATCAGACATAATCACCTAAACAGGAACTTTTCAGCGAGATATAAGAATTTATTTTTAGACGATGGATCTGGAAAATCTTATTTCAAGAAATCTTACCAAGATAAATTTCACTTGTTCCATTGGCAGATTTTTTTTGCTTGAATTAAGCAAAAACAATCTTGAATTCTGCAAAAAAAAAAAAAAAATCTTGAATTAAGCAAAAAAATTCTGTAAATTTAATTAATTAATTTTTTTAAAGAATAATTAGTAATTAATTAATTAATTAGAATTAATTTAAAAATTAATTCTCTAAAGTTCATCTTTAGGTGATTCTGTCTTATTTTAAGTGTGATGAGATATTTGGACTAGAAATGAGAAAAATACACTTGGTAAGATTTTAATTTTTGCAGTGAACCTCCATTCAGAATCACAGAGCACTGAGGTCCACGGGTCACACTATGAGAAAATGGGGTGTTACACTGGAAAAAATCTAAATCCTAACAAGTGCATTTTGTCATTTCTAGTCCAAATATCTCATCACACTTAAATAAGACATAATCACCTAAAAAGGAGCTTAGGGGCAGAATTTTTGCTTATTTCAAGATTTTTTTCCTTAATTCAAGATTTTTTTTTTCCTTAATTCAGTTTTTTTTTTTTTCTCCTAATTCACGATTTTTTTGCTTAATTCAAGCAAAAAAAAAAAATCTGCCAATGGAACAAGTGAAAATTATCTTGGTAAGATGTAGATTTTTGCACTGTGTTGATTCATCAGTAAACCCATGGAGTTGGATCAATGACGGTGGATGGACACACTGGGTTTATTTTCAGTTACTGATAAATTTTGCTAAAAAAAACAAAATTTAAAATCTTACTTTTCTTAAGTTTTTCTTTTTAGATTTTAGATTTTTGCCGTCAGAATCACCACAGTGCTGGGGTCCAGGGGTCACACTATGACAAAATGGGTGTTACAATGGAAAAAATCTAAGTCCTACCAAGACTATTTTTCTCAGTTTTCTAGTCCAAATATCTCATCACACTTAAAATAAGACATAATCACCTAAAGAGGAACTTTAGGGGCAGAATTTTTGCTTAATTCAAGCCAAAAAAAAAAAAGAAAAACAAATCTGCCAATGGAACAAATGAAAATTATCTTGTAAGATTTCTTGAAATCAGATTTTCCAGATCTATCGTCTAAAAATCAGTTCTTATATCTCACTGAAAAGTTCTCTTTAGGTGATTATGTCTTTTTTTAAGTTTGAGAGATATTTGGACTAGAAATGAGAAAAATACACTTGGTAAGATTTAGATTTTTCCCAGTGAGGCGTTCGTGCACAGATCCACATACAGTGGGCTTACACTGCAAAAAATCTACATCTTACTAAGTGTATTTTTCTCATTTCTATTCTAAATATCTCATCACACTTAAAATAAGACAGAATCACCTAAAGGGGAACGTTTCAGTGAGATATAAGAACTGATTATAGACAATAGATCTGGAAAACCTGATTTAAAGAAATTGTACCCAGATTGTTTTCACTTGTTCCATTGGCAGATTTTTTTTTTGCTCAATTCAAGATTTTTTTGCTTAATTCAAACAAACAAAAAAAAATCTGCCAATTGGAACAAATGAAAATGATCTTGGTAAGATTCTTGAACTCAGATTTTCCAGATCTATTGTCCAAAAATAAGTTCTTATATCTCATTGAAAAGTTCCTCTTTAGGTGATGTCTGTCCTGATTTTAAGTAGGATAAGCTGACTAGAAATGACACAGAAACACTAGAAACACACTTGGTAAGGTTTAGATTTTGTCCCAGCGAGGCGTTCTTGCTCAGATCCACATACAGTGGGCTCAGCTCCACTGTGTAATCTGTCGGAGCAGACTGGCAGCTCCGCAGCCCTGCCCGTACATGTCCTGCTGTCACCACGCCTTCAGCCCCGAACAGCACAATCACCCTGCATTCAGCCACGGGGTTCACCGTAGGCACAGCCGTTTGGCAACACCTTCACTTCACTTATTGGGATGAATCTGTCAGCGGTGTATCAGTTAGAACCCTGGCAGAGCTGATCTCCTGATAGTAAACAGTCAAAGATGAAATATGAAATGAAGGCTGGGTGTCGGAGTTAACCCTTTAAGCCCCTCAGACATGAGTCCAGTGTGAAGAGGTGAAGGCGCTGCAGTGAATCTGTGTCATAAAAGCTGCTGTGAGTACGTGCTTGGGCTGTTTTTCTCAGTGGTTTTGCGTTATTGTGTGTTTTAGGGTCAAAACAGGGGTGGAATAAAAGAAAAAATGCAAAGAGAGGAACTGAAGTTTGACAGGTTTTGAATAAAAAGGCACTCAGAATTAAAACTGATGTTCCATTAATACTCTGTCTTAAATGTTAATGTGTGTTTTTGTTTCATCTAGTTTGTCTGTGTTGTCCTTTACCATCTGGTATTGTTCTTACACTCTCAAAAACAGAGGTACGAGATCAGAACATTTCTGTACCTATAAGTACATTTTTTCAGAATGTTCTCTCAAAAGTACAGTATTGGTCTGTAGGAGGCCAGAATGTTACCTTTAGACGATGAAAAAGCCTCCAAAGTTCTGGAAAGTACAAATCTGTACTCTAAGGAACCCTGCAGCAGTAAAAACTGTGTGTAGACCATGAGAATAGGCTATAGGCTAGAACTGAACAGTAGGACCAATTAGAGTTCAAACATTAGGCTGAGCACATTGGGTTACAAAAAAATGTTTTTTTTAAGTTGTCTAGGTTTTTTCAGCTGAATTCGGACCATTTTGCACCGCTAAATCCAAAAATGACATCTGTTTTTTTCAATCAGGTCAGGTTTTTTTGCTAATTTGATTTTGAAAAATTTGATCTTCTCACAAAATTGATTACATTTTTGTGACTTTATCAGTTGATTTTGTATATAGTTCTCACCCAAAATAGGTTTTAAGAGAAAAAAAATCATTTTCTAACAGGATTCCTGTAGGTACAATGGTGTATTCACCGCAGATGGAGCAGAATACGTCAGGCTTATTTTTGCAAGATCTTCTAGTCGAAGCCATTTCATTCACCTGTAATATTAAAAAAAAACTTGAATCATAAATTGGCATAAGTAAAATCTTCAGAACTTTTTTGCAAGAAATATGAAAGAATTTTGTATCATATGATGTGAAAATGCCCATAAATGTAAGCAAAAATGTTCAAAAGCCAATATGTAGCATAGTTCAGAAAGTTGACCTGATTGAGCAAAATGAATGTGATTTTTGGATTCAGCACACCAAATGATCCTAAATCAGCTCAAAAAACTTAATAAATTTGTTGTTGACCAGTGTTATATATCATACTGTAATTACTCTATATCATATTTAATAATAATTTGTGTTTTAATTTAATAGCCCAATTAGCTCAGTGATAATAGCCTAATAGTTTATTTCTCTTATTAGAATCTCTGATTATTGCCATAGTCTCTGTTTTATCCAGTTTTCCTTCACACCTCCATCTTTTGATGTCGTAGTTTGCCTATGCCGTTTTTTTTTTTTTTTTTCTCAATTAGTCCACCGGTTCAAACTTTAAACATCACGGCATTATCAACTATACGAGAGTTTTTTCTCTATGTAAAGTACTTAAGGTACAAAAATGGACCATTTCCAAAGGGTACAGAAATGTCTCTGAAAAAGTACACCCCCAGAGACAAGCATTTGGACCCTTTAAGTACAAGCTGGTACCTCTGTTTATGAGAGTGTACCATCGCTGGGATGTGCCGCCCTTTACCATTATGCTATTGCAGTTTTTTGTTTTTTTCTTACGATTGCTGGTCTGTAATTATTGCGGTTCTCAGGTCTCTACACTGGCTCCCTGTCTCTCAGAGAATAGACTTTCAAATTCTCTTACTAGCGAATAAAGCGCTGAATAGTTTAGGCCCAAAACACATCAGAGACCTTCTAGTCCAGTATGAACCATCCAGACCACTCAGGTCATCTGGTGCAGGTCTGCTCTGTTTCCCAATGTCAGAACTAAACATGGAGAATCAGCGTTCAGTTTCTATGCTCCGTAGATCTGGAACAAACTACCAGAAAAAATCAGGTCTGCTGAGAGTCTGAGTTCTTTTCAGTCCAGGTTAAAGACTCACCTGTTCACTGCCGCGCTTTGACTAAAAGGATTTTGACTTTTTACATTTTATATTCTCTTTGAAACTCTGCACTGCAACTCTTACTTTAATATGTGTGTTTTTATTTTTTTTGGATTTTATGTGTTGTTTTCTTACTTGCTGTTTTTAATCACCTTTACATGTTTCTTTTATAATGTTTTAAATGTGTTTCTTTTTATTTCAATGTCCTGTGTGAAGCACCTTGAATGCCTTGTTGCTGAAATGTCCGATACAAATAAACTTGCCTTGCCTTCTTTACCACTTGTGCTATTGCAGTTTTTTGTTTTTACCATTGTTGGTCTGTAATTATTATCATGTAAATTGACAGTTAACTGTTACCATGGTAACACCACCAGGAATGTACTTTGTTTCTTTTTTTTTGTTTTTTTTTTACAAACATTTTGTTTATGTAATGTAAATACTGTCAAATGAGTTTATTCTAATTTGGTTTTAGGCCTATTTTGTTCTATTTTGTTCATTGTTTTGGTTTGAAGTCAAAAGACAGGAGTGAGGATTTAAAACCTTATTATGTTCAGTTATTTGATGATGAGAATGGGGGTGGGATTAAATAAGTTTTTCTTCTTCCCACTCCTTTTCGAGTATAAATGAATGACTTTTTTATTTTTTTTATTTTTTTGGGGGGGGGGGGTTGAATTTGCTTGTATACTATAAATGCTTGAAATAAACAAATGAATGAGAATGTCGATTAATAAGAGATGTAAGATGTTTAACACACTGAACAACATGGATTTGAATTTTGGCTCTGCAGTTTTTGTTTTGGGCTCTTTTTTTTTTTTCTAAATCAGCTGCTTTTTGACCTCCGTGAAGCAGTTACATGATCAAAACTCAGTAAAAACACAGTAAAATAAATAATAAATATAGGAAAATCACCTTAACACTGGCAAATAGTAAAAACAAAAAAACATAAAGAAAAGCTCAAACTGTCTATTCTTACAGTGAGTCGGTCTCATTCATTGCTCCAGGTTTCAACCCCCCATTCCACAGCTGGGGGGGGGGGGGTGCAATGAGCATGCTCAGATGTCTATAGAAAGAACAAAGTCTATTCTATCAGCATGTTCTGAAATCGCTCCTATTGAGCAAACGGTTGAATTGTTCATGAATATTTCCAATAATCCCACATTCAGAACGCTCAGCACAGACACGTCAGGGGTTAAAGGGTTAAAACCAGTGAACGCACACAGAGAAAAGCAGGGCTTTTGTCATGACTAGACGGTTCCATGTGAGAGAAGCTTCACCCTGTTGTGTGCGTCTGGCTCGTTTCTGTCAGAGACGACAGTAAATGATCAGCGCCGCTTGTAAAATTCGCTGAAGGTATGAGAAATGAATGGCAGCAGAAAATGGAGCGGAGCCTGCAGAGGAATGTAAAAAACCCACCTAACCACCTCCCACAGGCTGAGCAGGAAAACACAAACGACCAGCGAGGAAGAGGTGCACCACTGCAGGGACCGAGGCAGTTCAGCTCCAAAAACAGCACGACGACACGAGGTAAAGGGAGTCGAAGCTGCGTTCGATCACCTGAGATCAGCCACTCAAACCTGCTCATTCATTCATTCACAGCCATGTCATGACACACACTTTTAACAAACTTATTCCACTTTTATACATCTTAAAACTGCACATTATTGAACTTTTAACACGATCAGAGTCTGTCCTTGTGTTGACCTCTATCTGGATGCCAAACTTCAGTGTTTTTATGGCACAAACACCAACAAATACCAGAAAATATCTTGGCATTACCTCCACCAGGAGGTATTGTGATCACTTTGCTTTGTGTGTTTGTGTGTTTGTTTGTTTGTTTGTTTGTTAGCAACTTCAGGGGAAAACTCTTCCAACCATCTTTCCCAAATTGTACCCACAAATAGGCCTAGGCCCAGGGACCAACCCATTAAATTTTGGGCCAAGGATTTGTTACTGGTATTATTTGTTACTAGGGATGTAACCATATGAAAATTTCATATCATGGTTATTGTGACCAAAATTATCACGGTTATCATTATTATGGCGGTATTATTGAAATTGTGCTCAAAATGTTCAAAAAGTGCTAATACACACACTGAAATAATTTAACCAAGTTGTATTTAAATAAATAAATAAATAAATAGTCCCAATGTCCCTTCTGTGGCAGAAACATTCAAATATTAACCCTTAGTGGTCTGAGCCTATTTTGTCCGTTTTTCAGTCCTTTTGATTTGGCCTTTATATACTATAGAAACAAATGTTTACTATACCCATGTTTGGATCTGTTTTTTCAGCACAACTTCATCTATATCATCTGTCTATTATTTTTTTCACTTTAATCTACTATAAAAACACAAAAGGACAGAAAACACACAAAAAAATATAACATCTGATTTGAAAAACGTATATAATTTATTGCATAAATAACACACAGATGCTTAACGAACCTTTTCAAAGACTTTAAAAGTGAATATTGGTTCCAAATATTAGGTATAGAAAATTAAAATTGTAATAAATTAAAACAATACCCAAATATTTGACATAAAAGCAGATCTTTACACAGGCGTTTTCTCCCCTAAAAGTGCAGTAATCAAACACAGTTATCATGAGAATTAGAATTTAAACGATAATACTAACCATCTGTGATTTCACCGTGGTTTATTGTTATACCAGTAATCGTTACATCCCTACTGGTATTATTTGCGCGAACATGGTATACAATATTCTGTTCATGCTTTCTTTTCTTATATTCATCATTCAATAGGTCTTATGTATTTTATTGTATTTTGTAGTTTTATTTGTTTGTCTGTTTAGTTTTTTTTCTCTCTCTTCTGCCCAGTTTTACTCAGTTCTGGTTGTAGTTATTGTTTCCATTCTAATTATCACCATGGTTGTTACTGTTTGTATGGTTATTTTGTTGAGGGTCTTCACCACCTTGTTCTTTCTGCCCCCCCCCCCCCCCCCCCCCCCCCCCCCCCATGTCAGGTCCAGCATCTAAATGTAGTTCAACACACTCATAATAAACACAGTAGAATAGGAAGTGGAGCTTCATATACTTTATGAAGTTACTCTTGGCAAAGAAAAATGTGTTCAGCACCAAAAGAGCCAGACTACCATTCTGCTGTGAGGATGAGGACAAGACAAGTTAAATAAAAAAGAAAAAATAATATATATATTTGGTCCCAGTAGGGCCAAAGTTCAAGGTCACAGCAAGGTCACACACTCTACAATTTTCCATCTGTCATCACTGAGACATTTTCCAAAATTCATCAAAAATTCTAAACGACTCCGATTCTCCTCCAGTTGGATCCACCTGTAACTTAGAACAATCTCTTGTATCTGGAACTAAACTGTCCACATCCACTGTGGAATGTGGACTCTGTGGACATTTACATTGAACACTGAAAATCCCATTTACCACACATTTAAAATTAGAACTCAACTAATATTGATGTGAATTGAATCTAATTGGACAGACACATGACTGGGACCAGCTTCCACTGTTTCTGCTGTATGGAACAACCTGGAAACTGTTGAATTTAAACAGAAAGAGTCGATCCGCACATGCACACCGTTCAGGGTGCTTGGCGGAGGTTTGCGTTCTGAACACTTGTTTCAATATCACATTAATAAATCTCATCAGTGTCAGTGCATGCAGAACGTATCCAGCTTTTATACGTTTGTATTTGTGATATCAGGAGTTAAAGTTGCAGCAAAGTGGGTTCTATTTAGTGACATGCAACTGCAAGTGAGCTGAAATATATTTTATTTTTTGCTAAAACTGTCAATAAAAGTATTGTTTAAGAACAAGTTTTGGAGATAAAGTTTCAGTGCAAAACATATTTTCATGATACCAAGTCTTAGCAGTTGATAGAAAAAAGGTTTATATTCTCCAGAGACCCAGGAAAGTGAAAATTTTAGCTTTTTTTTTTTTTTTTTTTTACATTAAACAATTGTTTTGATTGGAAACTGCATAGTGCAACGTTTTTTTCACATACATTTTTAAATTACTTTTGTTTTTTTATTTATTTATTTATTAATGGAATGTCCTTTGCAATGGACAAGATTTTTTTAAGTAAAACTGTCAAACTTTTGTCCCCTACAGAGGACAAAAATGAATCGCTGGGTCTCAAAAGGATATAGTTTAAGCACCTAAAACTACAAAATTAAGAGTGTTTAAGTCAGTTTTCAGAAATGTAAATCTTTAGTTTCCTTTTAAAAGACAAGATGTGTATTTATTGCTATTATTTGTCTTTCTATTTACACTAAAAGGAGCATTTACCGTCTCAATTCTCCACTCTCTACTGATACCAAACCCTACTTCATGCATGTGGAACCGACTTTTTGACCTTTTTTCCTTCAGTTTGTGCGTAAAACTTACTGACACATTCCCACCTGCCATTAAATAAAACCAATTCTCAAATAAAAGGTGAGTTTTTACTCGCAAAGATACAATGTCAGAAGGAATCTAAAACCTTTCTGCATAAAAGAACCATGTGCGTTTTCACTTGTGGGTCTGTGTGGGTGGGGGTGAAGCTGCGTTGGTGAGTTATTAAGTCTGGGGGAGAGTGTGTATATGTGATGGTTAACCATTAACCTGGGGGGGTCAGAGGAGGAAGATGAGCAGGAGGAAGAAAGAAGGAGAAGGAGAAGGAGAAGGAGAAGAGGCGCAGGTGAACTGTAAAAGTGGAGATGTGGAAGGTGAAAGTTTAGAAAAGTGACACTGTTTGGAATGTCCTGATCTTCATAACTACTGGACTTCTATATTCACTACATTTTCAAAAATTTATGACATTAACTTTCCACCTTCAGCCCTGACAGCACTTTTTGGAGTGATTCCCCCAAACATTTATATTTTTAAATATTATTTAAATGTTATTGCATTTGCTTCTCTACTTGCACAACATCTTCTATTTTTGAGGTGGAAACAGGAATCCCCTCCCACACATGATGGATTACAGACATTATGAGGTTTTTACATGTGGAGAAGATGAGATGTACGTTAACAGGATCAACTGCAACATTCTATAAAGCATGCACTGTAAAAATAATCCTGTTGTTTTTACGGAAAAAAAAACTGGCAGCTGTGGTTAGCAGAACAATACTGTAAAAAACACGTCCAACTGTAAACATATTTATGGAGTAACATGTAGATTTAACAGTTTAAACATGTAGATTTAACAGTTTAAACATGTAGATTTAACAGTTTAAACATGTAGATTTAACAGTTTAAACCTGTAGATTTAACAGTTTAAACATGTAGATTTAACAGTTTAAACATGTAGATTTAACAGTTTAAACATGTAGATTTAACAGTTTAAACCTGTAGATTTAACAGTTTAAACCTGTAGATTTAACAGTTTAAATGTGTAGATTTAACAGTTTAAACATGTAGATTTAACAGTTTAAACCTGTAGATTTAACATTTTAAACATGTAGATTTAACAGTTTAAACATGTAGATTTAACATTTTAAACATGTAGATTTAACAGTTTAAACATGTAGATTTAACAGTTTAAACATGTAGATTTAACATTTTAAACATGTAGATTTAACAGTTTAAACATGTAGATTGAACAGTTTAAACATGTAGATTTAACAGTTTAAACATGTAGATTGAACAGTTTAAACCTGTAGATTTAACAGTGGATTTAAATGGTAAATGTTCTGCACTTCTTTAGCTCATTTTCTCCTCCTTCATGGTGTCCACAGCTCTTTCCAAATCCACCAGGTCCAACTGGGACCAGTTTAGGGTTCAGTGTCTTCCATGGACACTTGGACATATGGACAGTTAGAGCCAGGATTGGAACCAACAACCCTTTGGTTATTGGACGAGCCGCTCTACCAACTCTACCAACCCATTCATTTACAAATTTAAAATGGTACATTGTTAAATGTTTACTTTTTTATAACTTTTACACATGTATAAAAAATCAAATATGCCATTATTTCAGCATTATGGTCTTTGCAGTTTAAACGGCACCACATTGTTTTTCAATTTACAGTTTTATTTTCTAAAAACAATAGAAATCCTTCATTTCTACATACAAATCTGCTTTTGTTCACATACTCTTCCTGTAAAAACTACAGCTATATTTGATTCAATCGTTAACACAAAAATCTTTTCAAATAAAAACTTTGCATTGTATTGTCACTTACAGTTTTTTTATGTTGTAATTTTACAACTTTTTGGTGTTAACTCTACAGTCATTTTTTACAGTGTGGCAGCCTTTTCTAAAATTCACACCAACTTATAGAATGAGCAATATACCAGGACTGTAACACCAAATCATCACTCATCACCTGGAGAACTGTAGGTATAGTACAGATTTTATTTCTGTCTTTTTTTTTTTTATATATGTATATTTTTTTATCTCTTCAATTTTATTTTATGTATTTATTTTAGCTTTTGCTACGTTTTCACATGTAGACTTTGTATGAATGCTCTATGCCTCCTGTTCATTTTGGTAGATATATTTATATGTTTATATTAAAGTTGGGGGGGGGGGGGCTTGTGTTCAAAAAGACACTAGAAATGCACAGACTGTATGATGCATCCGTGTGATGCTATTGAAAATCCACAAATAAAATTACATATTAAAAAAAAAAAAAAAGTTTAGAAAAGTGGAGTCCAACTTACAGCCAGTTACTCGCGTTGGCCGAGAGGAGCGCAAAGCAGAGCATCAGGACGCACCGCAAAACATATTCCTTGGACATCTCGAGAGGGAGTCAGGAGAGGGTCTGTGAGAGCTGAAGTAATCCGGAGGAGGACAAGGGTGGTGGTGGGTGGGGGGGTGTGGGGTTAGGGTTGGGATTGGGGTGGGATGGGGGGGTCTGGGGAAGTCAGAAAGAAGCAGCGGCGGAGGTCCCGGAGGAGGCAGTTAATCCATCATCCCGCATCCAGTGGACATCCACCGGGGCCGGGGTGGCTGGGGCGCAGCTTCACGGTCCGTCCGCCCGGGTCTCCCCTCCCTCCCCCTCTCTCTGTCTCTCTCTCTCTCTCTCTCCTCCACTCCACAGCCAAAAAGGGAAGGGGGACGGGGAGAGGGGAGGAAAAGAAGGATGCTAAAAATACGGTCCAAACTCAATCGGAGCCTTCTTCTTGTTTGTTTTCCTTGTGCGCAGAGCGCGTGGAGAGCCAGTCCAGTAAAGGCCAGATGAACGCGCCGGTTCTTCCTCCTGTTCTGGGGTTTCTGGGCCGCTTGCCTGGCCGCCGGGTCCCGGGTCCGGTCCCCTGTCCTGTCTCCTCTGTCCTGTCAGCCGGGCTCTCCACCGCCTCACATGCGGGCGTAAATACGCACGGCTCGGCTCCGCTCCTCCACTCCACCGCTCTGTCGGCGCGTCTGCCGGAGAGAGAGTGTGCGCGCAGGCTTTAGCTGAGGGGCGGCGCGAGGATCTAGAGGTATGGCAACGAGATGGGAGTTTTTAGGGGATGGAGGAGGCGGGTTTAAGGTGGTGTGTGTGCGTAACAGGACTGTGTGTGTGTTTTTAGAGGTCCCCTGGGAGGATGCAATAGCACAGCCATTCACTAATGCCCCCCCCCCCCCCCCCCCCAGCCACCCTCCGCTCCTGTCCAACACACAGAAACACACTCTTTCACACACATGCGCACACACTTCCACTACACGCACGCGCACTCCTCAAACCGCACGCACTTCTTGGCAGCTCCTCACTCTCCCTGTCACACACTCCACCAAATATTCTGCGGTCAACAGACTATTTAAAGCTTGGCTGCAAAACGTGCGCATTTGAAAAGCAGCAAATCCTACTAATATGACAAATGTCAACTACACACTATTGATTGATGCAAACATTGTAGGAGGATAATAAGGAGAGGCAGCCATGCTGGCCTCCTGCTTTTACCTCAGACTCCTCCTCCACAGATGACTCACCTGGTCCTGGATGGAGGAAAGGTGCGCGAGCCACCAGTGCAAGATGATACTTAATTATTATGGATATAACGTTTCCTGATAGTTTCGAAATCAGGGAAATAGATTGATATTATTTACAGAGCAGGGATCCACCATTATAAATGATCACTGAAAAAAAAATCACACTGTAAAAAAAAAAAAAAATCCTGTTGTTTTTACGACAAAACAAAACAAAACAAAACAAAACAAAAACAAAAACAACTGCAGCTGTGGTTAGCAGAATAATACTGTACAAAACACAAACAGCTGTGAGCATATTTACAGAGTAACATGTAGATTTAACTGTTTAAACATGTAGATTTAACATTTTAAATATAAGGTGACTTGTGATTTGTACCCGTGGGTAGATTTGTTTTGTAGCACGCTTTCGCTCACTGCCGGTCGCTGCGTGCGCATGCGCCCAACACAAATCTTTCGAAAGAAAGATAAGAGACAATGCAAGCACATACATCACATACATAAGACATACGACATTATAAATATAATATATATAAATATGTAGATTGAACAGTTTAAACATGTAGATTTAGCATTTTAAATATGTAGATTTAACAGTGGGTTTAAATGGTAAATGTTCTGCACTTCTTCAGCTCATTTTCTCCACTTTCATGGTGTCCACAGCTCTTTCCAGAACCACCAGGCCATGGACATATGGACAGTCAGAGCCAGGACTGGAACCACCAACCCTCTGGTTATTGGACGAGCCGCTCTGCCAACTCTACCAACCCATTCATTTACAAGTTTATAATGTTAAATTGTAAATGTTAGCTTTTTTATAATAACTTTTTTAAATAAATAAATAAATAAATAAAAGTAAATATGCTGTTACTTCAACATTATGGTCTTTGCAGTTTAAACGGCACCACATTTTTCAATTTACAGTTTTATTTTCTAAAAACAATAGAAATCCATCATTTCTACATCCAAATCTGCTTTTGTTCACATACTCTTCCTGTAAAAACTGCAGCTATATTTGATTTAATCGTTAACACAAAAATCTTTTCAAATAAACAACTTTGCATTGACATTATCAAGGACCACTTTCATCCGGGTCACTGCCTGTTTGAGCTGCTGCCATCAGGAAGACAGTATAGAAGCATTAAAGCCAGAACAAACAGACTGAAAAATAGCTTCTACCCCACTGCAGTTAATGCACTGAATGCTGCTAAAAGATAGTGCAATAGGATGTGACTGTCTGTGTGTTTTTATTTTGATTTTCTTTTATTATTATTTTTTTTTTAATCTATTTTACGGTAGTGTGATCGTGTCTGTGTGTTTTTACTTTCTTTATCTATTTATTATGCAAGTGTGATTGTGTATGTGTGTTTTTTTTATGTCAGGGATTGTACCTTTTAGAATCGCACTTTTTAATTTCGTTGTACAATGTACAATGACAATAAAGTTCTATTCTATTCTATTCTATTGTCACTTACAGGTTTTTTTTATGTTGCAATTTTACAACTTTTTGGTGTTAATTCTACAGTCATTTTTTACAGTGCACAGGACTTTATTTTTAACACCGATGAGGGTCCCAGAGTTTCCAAATATACCAGATATGTCAGGCTGAATTATGGGGAAAGGTGTATAAAAAGATGCACAAACATGCAGAGTATTTCTGTTTGAGACATCACACACATCAAACACATTCAACATCATGGACCCAGCAGATACAGACTGTGGAGGTTTTAGAACACAGGGGTCAAACATGTGGCTCATGGACAAAAACCAGCCCGCCAAAGGGTCCAATCTAGACCCATGGGATGAATTTGTGAAATACAAAAACTACATTGACGATATCACACTGGGTTACAAAAAAATGTTTTTTGCAAGTTGTCTAGGTTTCTCAACTGAATCAGGACCATTTTGCACCGCTAAATCCAAAAATGACATCTGGTTTTTTTCAATCAGGTCAGGTTTTTTGCTAATTTGATTTTGAAAAATTTGATCTTCTCACAAAATTGATGACATTTTTTGTGACTTTATCAGTTGATTTTTAATATACTTCTCACCCAAAATAAGTTTTAAGAGAAAAAAAAAATCATTTTCTAACAGGATTCCTGTTAGGTACAATGGTGTATTCACTGCAGATGTAGCAGAATACGTCAGGCTTATTTTTGCAAGATCTTCCAGTCGAAGCCATTTCATTCACCTGTAATATTAAAAAAAAAACATTAATCATAAATTGGCAAAAGTAAAATCTTCATAACTCGTTTATTGCAAGAAATATGAAAGAATTTTGTATCATATGATGTGAAAATGCCCATAAATGTAAGCAAAAATGTTCAAAAGCCAATATGTAGCATAGTTCAGAAAGTTGATCTGATTGAGCAAAATGAATGTGATTTTTGGATTCAGCACCAAAATTATCCTAAATCAGCTCCAAAAACTGAAACAATACATTTGTTGTTGATCAATGTGATCAATCAGTGGTGTAGTCCAGGGTAGATGGCAGTATAGGAAGTATACCTACTTATTTTTCAGTCAGTATTGCGTATACCCACTCCTAAATCCCCCTGATTCGCACCATTCACTAGTATCTATATATAAAATATCTGCAGCCAAACTGCCCAGCCTTGACCCGCCCTCCTCTGCCTCTAATTGGCTAGTACTCGCTGCCTTCACTGATTAGATTGGTTAACTTTAGGCATGAGGACTGATGAGCCAATCAGAGGCAGAGTAGGGCGGGTCATGCCAGGAAAATATTGCTAACTGGCTCTGTCCTCCTCTGGAACCTGATTGGACACTTCCTCAGGTGTCAGTGCCACCCCAGCTGATTGACAGGTCAATGCACATTTCTTTGAAAGATGCGCGATTATTGGAAATGTGAACGAGAAAGGCAGAATAAACGTCTTACAAGTGAGTGACACATATGGAGAGAACCTGCTTTGATGGAAGACAGAATTCTGAGGTCAGTTTTAAGGTGGTTTCAGAATGAGTCACTGTTTTAAACAACTGGACACATGACTGCACATTTAGAGAAGAGGTTTTGTCCCAATAGTTAAACTGTGTCAATAGGCTAATGTTATGAAAGGCTAATGTTATGAAAGGCTAATGTTATGAAAGGCTAACATTTTGAAAGGCTAACGTTATGAAAGGCTAACATTATGAAAAGCTAACGTTATAGAAGGCTATCATTATAAAAGGCTAACATTTTGAAAGGCTAACATTTTGAAAGGCTAATGTTATGAAAGGCTATCATTATGAAAGGCTAATGTTATGAAAGGCTATCATTGTGAAAGGCTAACATTATGAAAGGCTAACGTTATGAAAGGCTATCATTATGAAAGGCTAACATTATGAAAGGTTAACTTTATAAAAGGCTAACGTTATAAAAGGCTATCATTATAAAAGGCTAACATTATGAAAGGCTAACGTTATAAAAGGCTATCATTATTAAAGGCTAACGTTTTGAAAGGCTAATGTTATGAAAGACTAACATTATGAAAGGCTAACAGTATGAAAGGCTAACATTATGAAAGGCTAACGGTATGAAAGGCTAATGTTATGAAAGGCTAACGCTATGAAAGGCTAATGTTATCCTACCTTTTCGTCATACTGAATCCTCCATTCATACAGTATACTTGTGTGTTCAGTAAAACCTACAAACTGCTGCTGATCAAGTCATGAAAATTTTATAAAAGGGAGCAAATACTGGATGGATTTTTGGGTGAACTAAATACAGTAGTCTTAAATGTCACTGTTTCTAAAACAAGATGTTTTCTGGACTGCTTAAAAAAATAATAAAAAGGCAAAAATTGAGTGTAGACCCTCTTCTCCAGGGACCACTACACCACTGTTAACACTCTAGGACGTTAAAATCAGTTTAGTTCAGGGTGCCACATACAGACAAAGTTTGTCTTTGTTTTAGTGTAAAAAAAGTAAATTTACAAAACAATCTTTACATTTACCAACG
Source organism: Sphaeramia orbicularis (assembly GCF_902148855.1). Lineage (NCBI taxonomy): Eukaryota > Metazoa > Chordata > Actinopteri > Kurtiformes > Apogonidae > Sphaeramia > Sphaeramia orbicularis. The sequence goes on along the minus strand of NC_043961.1, from coordinate 2,555,339 downwards.
AGAAAAGCACTCGGAGAGCGCAGACCTCTGCCAAAACAGATGGCCCCCCGAGCACCATCAAAATTTAATCAGTTGTTCCTTGTGCCAGTATCAACATTTCCTGAAAATTTCATGAAAATCTGTCCATAGCTTTTTGAGTTATCTTGCTAACAAACAAACAAACAAACAAACACGCAATTCAAACAATTCACGTGACTCTAATTGCAGAAAAAGGTCTTTCCATTGCAGTTTTGGGTGACACACCAGTTGCACTACACCTGAAAAACCACCTCTTACCAGCACAAAAACTTATAATCAAAAAAGGAGAGTTTTGGCAAAATTGTCATTTTTCCATTAGGGCAATTTTAATGCGCATGTTTATATTTGCACAATTTGAGGGTCAATGAAAAAGTGACTAGTGACAGTTAATGTCAAAATAAAACCTTCAAGTCATGGCTCAGTTCAGTCTGTGACTGTTTTATACATTACACTTACTGTACTGCACTTATTCCACTGAACTGCTTTGAACTGGACAGATCACTGTTTTTTATTTATTAAGTGGGACTGCAGATGAAAATTAGCACTGACACTAACTCTGGTATATTTACATGTGTATACTGAAATGGAATGTGTAAATGTGTTCATTAATGTCCACTGTCCCGCCTAAATAAACTTTTAATAATAATAATAATAATAATAATAATACTTATTCTAATATATGTTGAAGTTACATCTCAGCTTCAGGTGATAACATTTGGATTTTGATTTGATTTTTAAAACATTTCTGACAAAGTCAAACAGTAAAATTTCATAGGGTGTTTAACAAAGATGCCAAATACAACATATGCCCATATTTTCTTAAAATCTATCGAAAACACACAACTGTTTAGAACTGACCTTTGAAAATTTGGGGCCAGCGCTCGAAATATGTACAGTCGAGGAAAAAATTATTAGACCATCGAAAGTCATCCAAAACAATGGTTATGCAATCAAGTATTAATTCCTGTGTGTATCATGTGACTAAAACAGACAGAAAAGAAAACATGGAATGAATAAAAGCACTGTTTTTGTCAGTACAATGCCATAGATATTGATTTATTTGGTTTTTATCCAGAAAACATGTTAAATGGATAGATATCAGCTCTGAAATTAAACTACTATGAGCTATTTTTGTTGTTCTCATTATATTTGTCCAAACAAATGGACCTTTAGTTGGACCAGGCATTAAAATGAACAAGAAATTGAAGAAAACCAGGGGTGGTCTAAGAATTTTTTCCGTGATTATATGTATGTTTCAAGTGTATAATAGAACAATATTGATATGATATGGTATGATGGTATGAAGTCACAGAGAAGATCATTATTTTTTACTCTGTTTGTCTTTTGTCTTCAGATTTCTGCTTGTTTTGTTTGTGGAAAAGTCAGTTAAAAAAAAAAAAAAAAGGTTGATTTTAAGCTGATGTATTCACTTCACTTTCAGGGTTGGAGCTGAAATCATTCCCTGGTTGTGAATAATTCTGTCGCAGCCTTTATTCTAATGGGAAACATGTCGTCTGGGGTTGGAGTACTTGGCTCTGTGTAAACAAACTGTATTTTCAAAGACGATCTGGAAGGAAAACCATCCAGAATTTATTTGTAAGTGTCAGACGGAGCGGGATAAAGATGGGATTTCCAGCATTTAAGATAATGAAGTGATAAAAGAGGGAAACTTTGTGTTAAACGGTGGGGATGCTGAGCGTCTGACTTTTCCATTGGACATCTGCGCAAAGTTTTACCGATATTTACTAAATGTCAAAAAACAGAAGTGCGTAAAGTCGGTTTTTCCATGAAATCACGAATGCGATGATTTGTTTATTTATTATCGAGAGATGACACGAGAAGTCATTCCATAAACATGGCGACGAATGTAAATATGGTGTTAATTTACAGATATATTCATTATATTATATATTACCCCTCTATCTTGTACAAAATTAAGAAATGACTGGGTTTCCTAGTGTGTCCACACATACTGCAACATTTTTTTTTTTTATTCTTCTTCTTCACTTCTTGTAATGTCCGTCAATGTCCATTTAATTTTTTTCACGTGACAGTAGCTGCAGAAAAGGTCTTTCCATTGCAGTTTTGCCTGAAAAAACCATCTCTTGCCAGTGCAAAAACTTTTAATCAACAATCAAACATTTTGGTGAAATTGTCGTTTTTCCATTCAGTAAATTTTTTATGCGCAATTTGAGGAAAAATAAAAATTATTGATTTTAAGCTGATTTATTCACTTCACTTTCAGGGTTGGAGCTGAAAACGTTCCCTGGTTGTGATAATTCTGTTGAACCCTTTATTCTAATGGCAAACATGTCGTCTGGGGTTGGAGTACTTGGCTCTGTGTAAACAAACTGTATTTTCAAAGACGATCTGGAAGGAAAACCATCCAGAATTTATTTGTGAGTGTCAGACGGAGCGGGATAAAGATGGGATTTTCCAGCATTTAAGATAATGAAGTGATAAAAGAGGGAAACTTTGTGTTAAACGGTGGGGATGCTGAGCACATACAGTGGGCTGGTTTGAGTGCAGATGTGGAAACGCCAGTAAAAAAACACACACACTGCAGACACTTCACACATGGGCCATGTCTGAGGCCTGTGTGTGTGTGTGTAGGTGTGTTTGTGTGTGTGTGTGTGTGTGTGTGTGGGTGGTGGCAGCGGTGGTTGAGGTTTAGCTTAGTGTGTGTTTGTGTGTGTGTAGTAATCTCATTTCACTTATTGGGTTTTGGGGAGCTAAGAATACACCCTGCTGGGACGGGACGCTGCAGCCACGCCACCGGCTGTGTGCACTGTAGGTCCTGGAAACCAGAAACACACACACACACAAGAATTGAGTAAGTCATGTATCAGAATGTGGATAAGATAAGATAAACGTGTATTGATCCCCGAGGGGAGATTTAGCAGCAGCGGCCAAAGTAAATGAGTTCAGTGCTGGGAAAAGAGTGGAATCTGAGCCGCAAATACAGCGAAACAGTGAAAACAGTATCTGACCAGAGCTCGCAGGTTTTCTTCTCATCTGAGCGGAAAGTCTGCAGGTTCCTCCGACAAAGCCGCAGCTTCTGGACGGCAGAGCGCAGCTGCTGTGGGAACATGCTGCTGTGCCGAAAACTGCTCGCCCTTCCAAAGTCAGCCACGAAGAGGACGATAATGCAGTTCTGTTTTTTGTCCGTTTAATATTAAAGAATGTGCCAACTGTAAGGTACATACAACTTTATAAAGTTAAATCTGAGGACACACAACACACAAAATATACAACAATAACAAGTGTTCAGAGAACTCAAACCTCTGCCAAGCACCTCCAACGGTGTGCATGTGTGGATGGACTATTTCTGTTTAAATTCAACAGTTTCCAGGTTGTTCCATACAGCAGAAAAATTGCGGTCAAACATGGTAATAAATTTTTATAGGTAATTTAACATTGTTCAGTGTAAATGTCCACAGAGTCCACATCCCACAGTGGATGTGGACAATTTAGTTCCAGATACAAGAGATTGTTCTAAGCTACAGGTGGATCCAACTGGAGGAGAATCGGAGTCGTTTTGAATTTTGGATGAATTTTGGAAAATTACTCAATGATGACAGATGGAAAATTGTAGATGTTGTGACCTTGCTGTGACCTTGAACTTTGGCCTACTGGGACCAAAATTGAATGGGTTGGTCCCAGGGCCTAGGCCTATCTGTGGGGAAGATTTGGGAAAGATGGGTGGAAGAGTTTTACACTAAAGATGCTAACAAACAAACAAACAAACAAACAAGAAAAGCGCAGACCTCCGACAAAACAGGACCCCCCCCGATCACCACCAAAATTTAATCATCTCTCTCTTGTGCCAGTATCAACATCAACTGAAAATTTCGTGAAAATCCATCCATAACTTTTTGAGTTATCTTGGTAACAAACAAACAAACAAACAAACAAACATGCATGCAAACACACAAAGCCAAGTGCTCACAGTACCTCCTGGTGGAGGTACTATAAACAGATACTGCCAAAACTACATCGCCTGCAGCTGGGGATGCAGTTTTTGGTACCAGCTTATACTTAAAGGGTCCAAATGCTTGTCTCTGGGGGTGTCCTTTTTGGAGAGATATTTCTGTCCCCTTTGGAAATGGTCCGTTTTTGTACCTTAAGTACTTTACATAGAAAGAAAACTCTCGTATAGTTGATAATGCCATGATGTTTAAAGTTTGAACCGGTGGCCTAACTGAGAAAAAAAAAAAAAAAACGGCATAAGCAAACAACGACATCAAGACCATGAGGTGTGAATGAAAACTGGATCAAACACAGATTATGTCAATAATCAGAGGTTCTAAAAAGAGAAATAAACTATTAGGCTATTATCATTGAGCTAACTGGGCTATTAAATTAAAACACAAATTATTATTAAATATAATATAGAGTAATTACAGTATGATATATAATAAATAATGTGCTCAGCCTAATGTTTGAACTCTAATTGGTCCTACTGTTCAGTTCTAGTCTAGAGCCTATTCTCATGGTCTACACACAGGTTTTACTGCAGCAGGGTTCCTTAGAGTACACATTTGGACTGGACAGAACTTTGGAGCCTTTTTCATCGTCTGCAGGTAACATTCTGGCCTCCTACAGACCAATACTGTACTTTTGAGAGAACGTTCTGAAAAAATGTACTTACCGGTACGTAAATGTTCTGATCTCGTACCTCTGTTTTTGAGAGTGTATGGCTGACTTGGGAAGGGGGAGCAGTTTTCGGCAGCTGCTGCACGATGCACTTTTCGGCAGGGAGTAGAATTCGGCACAACACCGCCGCCAAAGCCGCAGCTTCTGGACGGCAGAGCGGAGCTGCTGTGGGAACCTGCTGACCTACAGGGGTTGGACAAAATAATGGAAACACCTTCACCTCAAGATGATAATGCCCCAATCCATACAGCTAGAACTGTTAAAGAATGGCATGAGGAACATTCTAATGAAGTTGAGCATCTCGTATGGCCGGCACAGTCCCCAGACCTCAACATTATTGAGCATTTATGGTCAGTTTTAGAGATTCAAGTAAGACGTGGATTTCCACCACCATCGTCTCTAAAAGAGTTGGAGGGTATTCTAACTGAAGAATGGCTGAAAATTCCTTTGGAAACAATTCACAAGTTGTATGAATCAATACCTCAGAGAATTGAGGCTGTAATTGCCGCAAAAGGCGGACCTACACCATATTGAATTATATTTTGTTGATTACCTCCACCAAGGAGGTTATGTTTTTGCCAGGGTTTGTTTGTTTGTTTGTTTTTTTGTTTGTCTGTCCGTTAGTGTGCAACATAACTCAAAAAGTTATGGACAGATTTGGATGAAATTTTCAGGGTTTGTTGGAAATGGGATAAGGAAGAAATGATTACATTTTGGTGGTGATCGGGGGTGGGTGGGCCCACGGGGGGGGCCACTGATCAGCCTTGGCGGAGGTCTGCGCTCTCCGAGTGCTTCTAGTTTTTTAAGGTGTTTCCATTATTTTGTCCAACCCCTGTACATTCAGGGCCTGTCAGCTTCCACCAAACGTACGTCTGAGGCCTTTACAGTGAGACGGATGGCACCTGGGGAGGAGGGTGGGGCACCACCGTCAGCGTCCGACCCTGAAGCGAACGCCATCCCCGAGTCCATCCAGTCGTTGCCTAAAGGTCACATCACAGGCTCTGCCACCGATCGGCCAACAGAGGGAGGAAGTGAGTAAAGCAGCTCATCGATGATCAGCTGAGCATCAACAACACACAAGCATTTAGGACAGTGGTTTTCAACCTGGGGGTCGGGACGCCACGTAGGGTCGCCTGGAATTCAAATGGGGTCGCCTGAAATTTATAGTAATTAATAAAAAAACAAAAAAGAAGTTTTGGGGATGTACTGACACTAGCAACAATGTCATTTCTGTATTTCATAGTCTCATACAACAATAAAATAACCACAGAGAAGCTGTTGCCAATGCCACCACGCAGGGTTGCCTGGATTCAAATGTGGATGCCTGAAATTTTTTAGTATGTGATAAAAAAAAACAACTTACTAATAAGAAATATATGATGAGTTGACTCAGACGATCACAATCCATAAAAGACATGACAAACTGAAAGCTGACAGTGAAGTACGTAGTAACTAAGGGAAGTAAGTACTATAATGTTGTTAAAAATACATTTATTTCTCATAATTTCAGGTAGTTCATGATATTCATATTTTTTAAAAGATAGTTTGTAGATTGAAATTTGCTTTTTTCACTCTAACACAAAAATAAAAGTTTGGTGTTGACATTATGATAGGTTTGTGTTTTCAGCCTTGGGGTCAGAACCCCATGTGAGGTCGCCTGGATTCAAATGTGGTTGCCTGAAATTTATAGTAAGTGATGAAAAAAAAACAACAACTTAGGAATAAAAAATATATGGTGAGTTGACAGAGGACGATCATAAACCATAAAAGACATGACAAACTGAAGCTGAAACTGAATACGTAGTAACTAAGGGAAGTAAGTAAGTAAGTAAACAGTAATGTTGTTAAAATACATTTATTTCTCAAAATAAATTTCAGGTAGTTCATGATATTTACATTTTTTAAAGGATAGTTTGTAGGTGGAAACATTTCATTATGTAATTTTGCTTTTTTCACTCTAACACAAAAATAAAAGTTTGGCGTTGATATTATTATAGGTTTGTGTTTTTCAACCTTGGGGTCAGAACCCACGTGGGGTCGCCTGGAATTCAAATGGGTTCACCTGAAATTTCTAGTAATTTATGAAAAAAAAAAAAAAAAAAACCCCAACAACTTACAAACCTTAAACACGTGATTTTAAAGGTAAAACCCCACATTCTAGTTTTAAAAGAGGAAAGAAAGAAATAGAGACAAAATTAATCTAAAAACTGCAGGATTTTGCTCCCATTTAGTATTTACAATCATATTTAATCATCATGCATTTATGTGTATTTGTCTATTGGACTTTGTATTTGATTTGAATTTTACTGATATTATTTGTTATTGTACCGACCAAGAACTGAAAAATGTGTGAGCAAAGGGTGTAAAGTCAATGTTCAGTGTACACATTCTGCATGTTATTTTCTAAGGGTGTTTGCTAGAAGTAAATGTAACAAAAAAAAAAGTGATTTAGAACCACAATATAACAATAGAACTGATAACATTATGTAGTTTCTGTGGCATCAGTTGCAAATATTAGAGAATAGTTTGCCATAGAAGCTGCACCTATAATATAAATACGTTTTCTATTTATTCTGTATTTAACCTTCCCAAAACACACTATGAATTTAAGAAATTCATATTATTTTTCAACTCTAACTCAACAAATTTCTGCCAAAACCCTGAAATTCCACCAAGATCCTGCAATGTCACAAGCCACAACATGAGGAGACGCAGCCAAAGCAAAGTGAAATGAAGTGAAACCTAGAAACGGGACACGTTACGTAAGACCCGTCCAAACAATAAACTTACTTGTTCTACTTAATAAAAAATAAATAATGGGAGAATAGCTTTTACATCCACCTCATTTACCCAAATTTGATTCTTTTTATTAGTTAATGGAATGATTTGATCGGCCGAAGCCACAGCGTTTGGGCAAAAGTGATCGATTCAGTGAGAAGGTAATTACGTATATAAATCTGTATCCTGTTGTTTCCAAAATGGTCTTTCTGGCTGCGAACACAATGATTTTGTTGAATATTGTGACTCTGACGCCAAACTGTTGATTTAAAAGCACTTAGTTCAGTATTTGATATGAAAAAAATGAAAACAAAACAAAAACAAAACTATAAATATGGTTAAAATATGGCATAATTTCCTTGATTTATTAAATTGAACTGTGATTGGACCCACACTGTCACAGTCTCACTTCATTTTTTACTTTTTTATAATCACGTTTTCTCTCACAGGTCACATATGACTCATATCTAATGCAGATCTTCCTTTAACCCTCCGGTATCCGGGTGCACATTTTAGGCACACTGTGCACTTCGTTTTAAAAAACTTCAAATTATTTTTCACAGTTTAACCCTTTCATGCATAGTGGTCACTCCAGTGGACAGTTGTTCTCCAGCTGTTCTCTTGTATATTCATGGGTTTTGTTGTTTTAGTTCCATATCAGCCAACACAATGGACACTTATGCACCATCCCATAATAATACACTGACATTTATATCATTACTGTAACTTTACTGTTCTAGATAAACCTGCACTAACATGTCGAGTGGAATCATTACTAATTGTTATTAGACACTATTACCAGTTTCCTTAAACAAAAAGTTGTTTTTTTGCATATTATCTCCATGAAGTGAGTAATAACTAGTATTAGAGTATGATAAAATGTGAGAAAACATCAGATTAGCCCATTAAAAATGTTTTTTTTTCATATTTTCACACAGTATATCATTTTCTGATGATGGGTTTAAATACGTGTTTCTTTGCTTCAAAAATTAAACGTATGGTGTCGATCTGAGTGGACATTTTTGTAACTCCATGAAAAATAGGTTCATTAAAAAAAAATCTCAAATGCATGTTTTTTCACATGCTTAAAGAGGAATAAAATTACTCAAGAAAAAAATTATTGACTAAGGTTCTCCTAATTCATGCATGAAAGGGTTAAATAAGGTTAGAATTCAAAAGTTGTTCATTTTTGCATGATCTTTAAAATTCCGGCCACCAACTAAAATGTGCACATTGTAAACCAAAGAAAATTACCAGACTAGCATCTGTCTGGGACACAACGAGAAGGGGCGGGGCTTCAGCTCTATGAACGACATCGGAAAAGACGCTCACGTGCACAAACACGGACAGAAACAGAGTTCAGTCAAAAACTGCAAACACAGACCAGGAGTGGAAGCCAAGTCTCATGTCCTCTCACACCACCTCAATTACAATATGTTGAAAGGTAATTATGTTTTTTTTCCCCAGCGATGTTAAAAAACTATCACCACAGCAGCTTTAACCCCTTAACAGGCAAGTGACTATTTTCGGTCATTTCCGTATAAATTACAAGATGGTAGTCGCTTTTCCATTGACCCTCATATTGAGTGAATATAACTTGCGCATGAAAATTGACCAAATGGAAAAATGAACATAGTCGGGAGGTCACTCGGGCATCTGAGGAATTTTGTCGTGATGTGCATTGTGGGAAAGGGAGGTTTGCCCCGCCCCCCTGGCAACAGCAGTAGCAGTACAACCACATGATATTATAAGGATGAAACAAACATGAGGGGAAACGGCTGAAATGCGGAAACGGCTGGAGGAATATGCACAGAGGGAACACTGCAAAAGTGGAGAGTTGAAATTTCAGGGTTAAACATTTGAGAGTCAATTTTAATAATAATAATAATAATAATAATAATAATATAATAATAGTAATAATACTAATACTAATAATAATAATAATAATAATATGGATTGGATTTATATAACGCTTTTCTAGACACCCAAAGCGCTTTACATTATTGATTTCTTCTTCATTCACTCTCACATTCTCCCTCTGGTGGTGGTAAACTCCATCTGTATCCACAGCTGTCCTGGGGGGGGGGGGGGCAGACTGACAGAAGCGTGGCTGACAATTCGCGCCTACGGCCCCTCCCACCACCAAACATTCATACACATTCATACACCAGTGTGAGTGGCACTGGAGGCAAGGAGGATGAAGTGTCTTGCCCAAGGACACAACGGATGGACTAGGATAGAACGGGATTTGAACCACCAACCCTTCGGTTTTTGGACGACCCGCTTTTCCACCTGAGCCATGGCCGCCACTTTTCACTCATTTTCACTCTCAAAGTGTTGTCTGAACTCACTGCGAGTTAAACGTCATTCAGAGTTGGGGTTAATGAAAAGACTTTCGTCAAGCCTGTGGAAATTAACTCAGGACAAGTGTTGTTTTGCATCTCTCCAGTGTTAATTAGCCTGGCCCCTGCATTTCAAACCAGGTGAACCTGTGCAGTTTCTCTCAGACTGTCATTGTCAGAGAAAAAGAGGAAAAGAAATGGTCTAAAAAAAAATGCATCAGCTTTTTTGAATCATCCTGTTCACATTGAATTTTAAGTCATTTTTAATGGATTCATTTTTTTATGATTAAATTAACACTACTTTCAGAGTGAAAATTCAGTAAAATGAGTGTTATTTTTGTTACTTTCATGGTGTTAATTTAACTCTGTTTGAGTTAAAGGAGAAACTCTGACAGTGTAAAATAATAAATCCATATGGGTTCATTTAACCCAGGTCAGTGAGAGTATGAAGGGAAGCTGGCTCAGTTGGTAGAGCGGTCGTCCAATGACCAAAGGGTTGGTGGTTCAAACCCAGGCTCTGACTATCCACATGTCGAAGGTGTGTGTGTGTGTGTGTTGTGTGTGTGTGTGTGTGTGTGTGTGTGTGTGTGGTGTGTGTGTGTGTGTGTGTGTGTGTGGTGTGTATAAAGTGCTTTGGGCACCATGAAGGTGTAGAAAATGCACTATATAAGTTCAGTCCATTTACCATTTTTGAACTGTTGGGAGTTAAATCACTCAGTGTTAAGTTAACTCAGGTTTCTGAGTTAAAAAGGCAAATCTGGCATAGTGTTAAATAATTAACTCCAATGAAAATGTTAATTTAACTCTGTAAAGCGTGGACTTATATAAATTCTGAAAAAGAGTTGAATCAACTCTGTGGGGGTTGATTCAACTCTCCAGTTTTTGCTGTGAATGGAGTTCCTGCTGTTTCAGCATGGTGTCTGTAGCCGCTGCTGCTGTCAGGCAGCTGTGCGAACCTCCGTTTCCCACAATGCACGTCGTGACAGAATTCCTCAGATGCCCAGTTCCTCCTGACTCAGTTTCTTAGTTCCATCCACCACAAACAAACCATGTGTTTACAAACTGAGTCAGGAGGGAACTGGGCATCTGAGGAATTCCATCACAACGTGCATTGTGGGAACGGAGGTTCGCACAGCCGCCTGACAGCAGCAGCGGCTACAGACAGCACGCTGAAACAGCAGGAACTCCCTTCTCAGCAAAAACTGGAGAGTTGAATCAACTCCCACAGAGTTTTTAACTCTTTTTCAGAGTTAAAAACATGGTTTGTTTGTGGTGGATGGAACTAAGAAACTGTTCACCATAATACAAGAGATTCAGCTGAGTAATGACAGACAGACGAACAGACTCATGAAACTGTGGACATGACTGAGGTTTGACAGATTTGAGGAACAATTGGTCAGGCAGTCTCCCGCACCTTTAAACACCAGGTTTTAGCAGGTAGGCATCAAGTCTAATTTGCAAACACGCGAGCATGTGCCGACACTCATCAGTTTTAACGCTCTGCTTCCTCTCTAAGTGTGTGCATGTGTAACTATTGTGCGTCCAGTTGTTGAAGTGTGATTGTTGCGTGTGCGCCGCCGCAGAGAAATGCAAGCACACGCCGTCATGCACATGCGAAGGCTTTCTGTCTGTCCGTCCCACACATACGGCATGGACTGTGAAAGAAACCATTATCCCCACAGAGTCCCAGACATCTGGACTGACCACACACACACACATACACACACACACACACACACACACACACAAGGTTATTATCATTAACAAAAACTAATGAAATGATGAAAACTAGAATTGTAAAAACATTTTCGTTAACTGAAATAAATAAAAACTATAATTCAAAGAAAATAAATGGTAACTAACTGAAACTGTATTGTGTGTTTACAAAACTAACTAAAACGGATAAAAATTACGGATGAAATTCCCTTCATTTTCGTCTTTGTCAATGTTGGATTGATACGAAATCGATTTATTTCGCTCGAGCAATTTTCTGTGCTGTCACCATACGACACTTTTTGCTCCGTCATGTGTTCTCTTGTGGTTTCCAGTCGTCTTCTGGTCCCCACTCTACCTGGAAACATGGAGACTAAAGCAGCAGAGTCCTGTCTGGGATTGATTTGAATACGAAGAAGAGAAAAGATATGAAAAAACTAAAATTAAACTAGAACTAAGTATTTACAAAAAAATGAAAACTAATAAAAACTAGCAAACCTGCTCTAACAACGAATTAAAACAAACTGAATTACAGAAAAAAAAGTCAAAAAATAAAACTAAACTAGAATGAAAAATCCAAAACTATTAGAACCTTGCACAAAAAAAAAAAAAAAACGGAAATTTCATTTGAAAAATTAGTGCAATTTTAACATAATACCTTGACTTATTATTATACATGTACATCACACACAGTGTTCCATAAACATTTGGTAACAGACAGAATATAGTTAAAATTTTGGAGTTTGGAACTAAAATTTGAACAATTTCTACAATATTCCATCTGTTATTATTATGAACACAACTGCAGATCACAGTGGATCCATAAATGCACCAAATATTTAGGAACAGACATAATATTGTTCAAATCGCACATTTTGGGTTGTTCATCTGTGTTTTTATTTATGTATTTATTTGCATTTTATTGTGAAAGAATAGTTTTGTAAATGTAAATATTTTCACAGTGTAATGTGATTTTTTTTACTTACATTTTTTCACAAAGTAAATTGTTGTTGCCATTATTTCTGGGTTATTGTGTTGTTCTTTTGACTGTAGATCACATTGGTCTGTATGTGGAACCTGAACCAAAAGGATCTGTTCAACCTGGACTGTTCAGGTTCAGTTTTGCACTTTCATCCTGCAGGGCCGCAATGGAACCTTTGGCGTAGGGGGGGGGGCACATGTTTAACACCTGTGTTCCAGAAGAACTGCTGCTCTGTGAACCCAGTCCCATCCTGATCCCACTACTCCTGGCTCTGACACCACATCCACACACTCCTCTGTACAGATATTGCAGCTGTTGCTCCACACAGAGACATCATTCCAATATTCCTGTTCTTTCCTCTTCCTTCTGTTTAATTTCACCCACTCACAAATTTGCTGGCCGCCACCACACATTGTTTTTAACATTAGACCATAAAGTACACAGGGTGCCGCCATGTTCACTTCCGTAAACACCGTTGTGTGCCTGATTTCATTAATGATCAACTGCACATGCGGGTCACTGCAGGAGTTGTTCACACAGATCAGACATTCCACATTTACAAATATAACGTGAACAGCCAAGCAAAAAATGGAATTGAGCAACAAATCGTGTACAGTTTGTCCAGAACTCTGCTGAAGGCTTCTGACCCGCACGAACAGGAGAGCCCACATCACTCCCATTCTTAAATCTCTCCACTGGCTCCTGTTCTATATCGTTTTCATTTTTAAATTCTGGTGCTACATTTCGGGCTCTCCATGGCCAGGCCCCTGCGTACACTGCTGCCCTGATTCAGCCTCCAGCTGGGCTGGTAGCCTGAGGTCTGAAGGACAGAAGCTGCTGATGGTTCCACACACCTGTTTGAGCCCACGCGCTGACAGTTCTGTTAAAGCTGGAGCACCGTGGCTTTGGAAGAGCTGCCTCTACACTTACAGCCCATGGAGTCTGGAGAGAGTTTTACAAACACCTCCAAACACTCCTGTTCAAACAGACTTTTGAATTTCCCACCTGACTCTGGGCTGCTACAAACTGATTACACTTTATGTATTCATCAATTTTAACTGTATTTTAATTGTTTTGTTAACGTATCGTATTAAATGGTAGTTGAATGTGACTTTAAATTTTACAGTCAGTGAATCATACATCATGCATCATGAACCAAAATGGAGGAGAGGAAACGTAACATCATTAGTGGTGTTTAATCTTTACGTTACAAAGTTGTGTTGCTTGAAGAGTCTTTTTATTTTTGCAAGTCTTCGGTTATATTCTGAGTCATATTTTCCAAATGTATCTTGTATTTTTATTTTAAGAGGTAGTGAACAGTCCGGTTTGATTCGCGCGCGGTGTGTGTGTGTGTGTGTGTGTGTGTGTGTGTGTGTGTGTGTGTGCGTGTGCGTGCGTGCGTGCGTGTGTGTGTGGTTTTGATTGAACTCACACCTGCCTGTGATGAACTCAGAGCAGAGGTCAGATTCTACCTAAAAGATCTAATTTTACATCTTTAGAAAGTAGTTGTGGTAAAGAGAGCGTAGAGCAGAAAAAACAGAATATAAACTAGGGGGTTTTGTGCTCCAGACATGCTAGCCTAACAGTGCAGGTGTTAAGCAAAAGCGGTGCACATGCAAAAGCATGTGCTTTTCTTAGAATTAGCTTATGGAGTGACTGACATGTTCTGCCTAGTGACTACCATTAATTAATGGTCGTCTGCTTATTATTGCTTGTAAGCAATAATAAGCAGACGACGAATAACGTCATTGAATAATGGGAGTCTCCAACAGTCACTAAAGACTATAAAAAGTAACAAAGGAAACTCTTATTCATGTACGTAAGCAGGCTTTTTTGCTTTTTCTCTCTGTAACGGAATGTGTGTTTGATGCTAGATTCTTTTTTTTAATTCTGCCTGATGCAATAAACAAAGCTATTGTTTTAACTTTTTCAATCTCATCCTTGCTTTTTGGTGAATTTTCCGTCATTCTCCTGCTGTGTTCCCCCGACACCGACTTCAAGTGGTAAGTCCTTTTTACCATGTACGAGGGCCGTTCAATAAGTTCATGGCCTCACCCAGAACAGAACAACACAGACTAATAATTATATTTTATTTTTCAACATAATCTCCATTTACAGCAATGCATGGTCCATCGATGTTCAAGCATCACTATCCCATCATGAAAGAATGTAACATCCTGTATTATAACAACCAGTATTTCTGGGTGAGGCCATGAACTTATTGAACAGCCCTCATAAGTGAACCCCCATCTCCCGGCAGTTTGGGTTTTTACCCTAGCCTTTTAGACTTTACTGGGCATCTGAGTAGATAAAGAGACACCCATTTTGTACTTTGCATCACGTAGACGTTTCCTAATCCACAAAGGCACACTTCCGGTGGATAATAATGGAACATTTTGGAACAACAGTCTCTTAGGAGATCCTTGAGTCTACGTGTGTGACAGTTTTTTTACTGTGTTTAAATGGTATTTTAATTGTATTGTATTTGTACTGTTTATTTGTATTTTGCACTGTAAAGCACTTTGTGACTGTCTGTGACAAGTGCTCTATAAATAAAATGTACTTACTTTAATTACTTATAAATTGAACTGGACATTAAGGCCTGCGGTGTGAGCGTAGCCTTGGTCAGCGGTGGGTGTTGGGGTCTTTAAGGGTTAAAACAAACACATCAAACTGGGATGTTTTACTTTCACTCAGAGCAGTTTCCCAGTCGTCAGGATGTCATCACTGATATCTTCAGTAAATATTGAACAGCGTCGACCTTCCTGCTGTTTGTGGATTCTTCTCCATCAGGTGTGTGTTTGTGTGTGTCCTCCCACTTTCATGGACACACATTTGTATCCCACTTTTCACTGGGATTTTCGGGACATTTCGGAGCGTCCAATTGTCTCAGTGCAGCCTTTTTAATCCCACCTCTAGAAAATATGTCAAAGAAAAGGCTGATCTCATTTGGGACTGCCCTGCATTATTGATTTAATAATTATTGACTAGATTTAGCTCCTTCTTTAGTTAGATGAGGAAAGGAAGTTGTCGACACATTTTACTTTGATTTTGCCTGAAGAATGTCATGGTTTATTTGCATTTTTCATGCCTTCATCCTTTTTTTTTTTTTTTATATCTTTTACATCATTTTCTTCTTGTTATATCATCTTATGCTTTTTACAGCTGAAGTCTTTTCTCTGTATTTCTCATGGCTTTGCAGAGGCTGACATTTGTAGACTTTTAGTCTGTTTTAATAAGGAAAATAAATTCACATCACAATGATATTGTGATAGATTTTCCTCTACAGTCGGTAAAAACAACTGCACAACCCATTTTCAGTTCTGACTCTAAGGCTTAAAAGAATAAAATAATAATGAATCATTTTGCAGATGATAACTTTGCTGATAATTCTATTCTATTCTATCTATTCTATTCTATGTGTTCTGTTCTATTCTATTCTGTCTATCTATTCTATTCTATTCTATATTATTGTGTTCTATATTTATCTATTCTATTCTATGTTGTGTTCTATTATTCTATTCTATTCTATGTTCTATTCTATCTATTCTATTCTATTCTATGTGTTCTGTCTATTTATCTATTCTATTCTATTCTGTTCTGTTATTCTATTCTATTCTATCTATTCTATTGTGTTCTGTTCTATTCTATTCTATTATATTGTTCCGTTCTATTCTATTCTATTCTATTCTATTCTATTCTATCTATTCTATTGTGTTCTGTTCTATTCTATTCTATTCTATTCTTACACATCATAACTTCACTGGGTTTATATCATATATATTTATCTCCATCCTCCTCCTCCTGCCTCTTTTTTTCCTTTTCTCCAAAACACATCCTCTCTCTTTTATCTTCATTCTTTTGGGTGACGTGAACCTGAAGATGCAGACAGTGGGAAAAA
Source organism: Sphaeramia orbicularis (assembly GCF_902148855.1). Classification (NCBI taxonomy): domain Eukaryota; kingdom Metazoa; phylum Chordata; class Actinopteri; order Kurtiformes; family Apogonidae; genus Sphaeramia; species Sphaeramia orbicularis. The sequence goes on along the minus strand of NC_043961.1, from coordinate 2,538,949 downwards.
AAAAAAAAAAAAAAAGGAAACGCAGAAAGAAAAGAGAGGAAGAGAGTGATCAGAGCAGTCATAACTCTGCCAGAGGTCAGTGTGTGCGGTGCCTCCCAGTAAATGTTAGCAGCATTAGTGTTACCGGGGCGATGGCACAGGAGTGTACAGCCTGGGGCAATAGAAAACCTGGGCTTTCCCACAATGCCATTGTGTGGGGCGTGTGTGCCAGCTCCTGTTGCCATGGGGACAAAGGGGAGGAGGAGGAGAGGGGTGTCGTTGGGGTAACACGTCCTGACTCGGACCTTTTCTCTCATGACCCTGTTTGAGTGTGTGTTTTTGTGGGATACACACTCTGTAGGTGTGTGTGTGTGTGTGTGTGTTTGTCAAGGTTCTAATATTTTTGGACTTTTCATTCTAGTTTAGTTTTTTTAGTTTTGACTTTTTTTTCCTCTAATTCAGTTCGTTTTAATTCATTTTTAGAGCAGGTTTGATAGTTTTTATTAATTTTCATTTTTTCTAAATCCTTAGTTTTAGTTTAATTTTAGTTCAGTCTCTTTTCTCTTCTTCTCTGTCGTCGTATTCACATAAATCCCAGACAGGACTCTGCTGCTTTCTCCCAACTTTAGTCTCCATGTTTCCAGGTAGAGTGGGGACCAGAAGACGACTGGAAACCACAAGTGAACACAAGTGACGGAGCAAAAAGTGTCGTATGGTGCCGCTAACTAAAATTGCTAGAGCAAAATAAATTGATTTCGAATAATCAGAAGTTCATCTCTTTTTTTTTTTAATTTATTTGAACAATTAACATTGAACATTGCTTAGACTGTTACCCCCGCGACCCGGCCCCGGATAAGCAGAAGAGAATGGATGGATGGATGGATGGATGGAACATTGAACAGTAAATATACAGGGTGGGGAAGCAAAATGTACAATGAACATTTAGTTGTTTTTTCTCAGCAGACACTACGTCAGGTTTTGAACCCAAACATATACTGATGTCATAATCATACCTAACACTATTATCCATACCTTTTCACAAACTTTTGCCCATATGAGTAATCAGGAAAGCAAATGTCAAAGAGTGTGTGATTTGCTGAATGCACTCGTCACACCAAAGGAGATTTCCAAAATAGTTGGAGTGTCCATAAAGACTGTTCTAATGGAAAGAAGAGAATGACTATGAGCAAAACTATTACCAGAAAGTCTGGAAGATACTATTAAAGAAGAATGGGAGAAGTTGTCACCAATATTTGAGGAACACTTGCGCAAGTTTCAGGAAGCGTGTGAAGGCAGTTATTGAGAAAGAAGGAGGACACATAGAATAAAAACATTTTCTATTATGGACATTTTCTTGTGGCAAATAAATTCTCTTGACTTTCAATAAACTAATTGGTCATACACTGTCTTTCAATCCCTGCCTCAAAATATTGTACATTTTGCTTCCCCACCCTGTACATAATAGTATACAACAACAAGGGTAGAAAGTTCCATAATTCACAAAATCTTTTATATTATATAGAGAAATATATGTAAGTAAAAACATTAGGAAAGAAAAAATAAATGACATTTTTTTTTGTTCTATTTGCTTTAGAATTTATACTGTTTCTCAAATTGTCTACGTAATTGGAAAAAAGGGCTTAGAAAACAGTGATGTTTGGATGTTGATGTGCAAATTTGGAGCAATGAATGTGAAATCTGGCAAAAATAATCAAAAGGTTGATAATATACTTTTTTCTGGAGTTATTTATCAATGTGTGATAGGCCAAATAAAATGTGTTGAAAGTTCAATTTACACGAAAAGTCCATTTTTGTGTTTCTAAAATTATTTAAATCAATCCAAAATATGTGTGTAGGTGCAATCCCAAAATAAATGACAATTGTTCCTCTGCGTTGCTGCAAAAAGAACAAAGAGTATCAATATTTCTTTTATATTTATCATGTAGGTCTTCACTGGATAAATCAGAAGTTCATTTCTGCTCACAGGAGTAGTGTCCATTTTGCAGCGTTTTGTGTGTCTGTGTATTTGTGTGTCGTGTCTAACATATAGTTACTGATTAGCCTGGGTTGTTGTGTCCTATGACCCCTCTTTGCCCCAGCCACAACACAAAGGTCAAAGGTCAAACGGCCTCTGACCTGCCCCTCCCCTCCCCTCCTCTGCTTTGTTTCCCTTTCCTCCTCATCCTCTTTTCTCTTCCTACTTAGAAGAATGTGTGGAGGTTTTTCACCGAGTGGATGTGGACGTATTTTCTCGTAGAAGGGGTAGATGGCAAGGTTCTAATAGTTTTGGATTTTCATTCTAGTTCAGTTCTATTTAGTTTTGACTTTTTTTCTCTAATTCAGTTCGTTTTAATTTGTTTTAAGAGAAGGTTTTTTCTAGTTTTATTTAGTTTTCATGTTTTTCTAAATGCTTAGTTTTAGTTTAGTTACCTCCGCCAAGGAGGGTATGTTTCTGCCGGCGTTGGTTTGTCTGTCTGTCTGTCATCTGGAAGATACTATCATATTATTGATTCTTGTATTTGGAGTAAATATTGAGGTGGATATGTATATTATAGTTTATATTGAAAATGGTTGATTATTGTAAATCTGATTTGTATGTGGTGACTAAAAAAACAGTGTACACTACCAGTCAAAGTTTGGACTCACCTGGTTTTTCTTTATTTCCATGACTATTTACATTTTAGATTCTCACTGAAGACATCAAAACTATGAATGAACATATGGAATTATGTACAGGGTGGGGAAGCAAAATGTACAATATTTTGAGGCAGGGATTGAAAGACAGTGTATGACCAATTAGTTTATTGAAAGTCATGAGAATTTATTTGCCACAAGAAAATGTCCATAATAGAAAATGTTTTTATTCTATGTGTCCTCCTTCTTTCTCAATAACTGCCTTCACACGCTTCCTGAAACTTGCGCAAGTGTTCCTCAAGATCGGGGTGACAACTTCTCCCATTCTTCTTTAATAGTATCTTCCAGACTTTCTGGTAATAGTTTTGCTCATAGTCATCTCTTCTTTCCATTATAAACAGTCTTTATGGACACTCCAACTATTTTGGAAATCTCCTTTGGTGTGACGAGTGCATTCAGCAAATCACACACTCTTGACGTTTGCTTTCCTGATTACTCATATGGGCAAAAGTTTGTGAAAAGGTATGGATAATAGTGTTAGGTATGATTATGACATCAGTATATGTTTGGGTTCAAAACAACTGACGTAGTGTCTGCTGAAAAAAACAACTAAATGTTCATTGTACATTTTGCTTCCCCACCCTGTAGTTAAAAAAAGTGTGACGTAACTCAAAGCATGTTTGATATTTTAGATAATTCCAAATAGCCACATTCTGCTTTTATTTCTGCTTTGCACATCCTTGACATCTCTGGATGAGTTATGAGGTAGTCACCTGAAATGTTTTCCAAAAGTCTTGAAGGCATTCCCAGTGATGCTGAGCACTGGTTGGCCATCTGTGGTCCATCTCATGCCATTTAAATGAGAAGGGGAGTCCAAACTTTGGACTGGTAGTGTATATGAATGGTTTTTATGGATGTTTTGTGTTATTGTAAAAAATATACAGAGGAAAATGTGTAACAAAGCAAAGGAGGCGGATCAAGTTTGATTATTAGTTTGTAAAAAGGGGGTGGGAGACAATAAGTTGTACTCTTCCCACTCCTTTTTGAGCACAAAAAAATTGTATTTATTTTGTTTTGACCATGTTGTATGATTCTTTGTTTTCTGATGATTTTATGTGCTCGAAATAAACTACTACTACTAGTACTACTGTCCATGTAAGATAACTCTAAACGTTATGGACGGATTTGGATGAAAATTTCAGGAAATGTTGATACTGGCACAAGGAACAAATGATTAAATTTTGGTGGTGATCGGGGGTGGGGGGGCACGGGGAGGGCCACTATTCTGCCTTGGCAGAGTCTGCACTCTCTGAGGGCTTTAGTTTATTTATTATTTTGATTTATTTATTTTTAATTTTAGTGTACACTACCAGTCCAAAGTTTGGACTCCCTTCTCATTTAAATGGCATGAGATGGACCACAGATGGCCAACCAGTGCTCAGCATCACTGGGAATGCCTTCAAGACTTTCGGAAAACATTTCAGGTGACTACCTCATGAAGCTCATCCAGAGAATGCCAAGAATGTGCAAAGCAGAAATAAAAGCAAAATGTGGCTATTTGGAATTATCAAAATATCAAACATGCTTTGAGTTACGTCACACTTTTTTTAACTACATAATTCCATATGTGTTCATTCATAGTTTTGATGTCTTCAGTGAGAATCTAAAATGTAAATAGTCATGAAAATAAAGAAAAACCAGGTGAGTCCAAACTTTTGACTGGTAGTGTAGCTGTATTTTTTCAGCTTCAGGCTAACAGAGCAATAATGTAAACTATCAGCAGATGCAGCACGTGAAGATTATAAAACAGTGTTATTTTAGCTACAATTAAAAAAGCACCTATGAGTTTTAGTTTGAAGAAGAAAACTTGATGAAACTATTAAACAGATGTGTGTAAATAATGAACTTCATCCTTTATTCAGTCTGTGGATTCATATTGTTGATAGCATCGTTGGTGGTTTTTGGTTTTAAATGTGTTCTGGTACCAGACTGTGCTTTTCTAGTTTTAGTATTAATTTTAGTTCAGTGGTCTCTTTTCTCTTCTTCTCTGTCGTCGTATTCAAATCAATCCCAGACAGGACTCTGCTGCTTTAGTCTCCATGTTTCCAGGTAGAGTGGGGACCAGAAGACGACTGGAAACCACAAGTGAACACAAGTGACGGAGCAAAAAGTGTCGTATGGTGACAGCACAGAAAACTGAGAGAGACAAAGAAATCAATTTCGTATCAATCCGACGTTGACAAAGACGAAAACGAAGTTTTTATACATTTTAGTTAGTTTTGTAAACACGCAATACAGTTTCAGTTAGTTATGTTTTTTTGATTTGAATTATAGTTTTTATTTATTTCAGTTAACGAAAATGTGTTTTTCGATTCTAGTTTTTTTCATTTCGTTAGTTTTCGTTAACGATAATAACCTTGGTCATACATGACATGTATTGTGTGCATTTTATCAGAAAAGGATTAAAAAGTTTGACATCAAGAATTACAAACACGAAATGCAACTTTACGATTGTGCTTTCTCCATCACAAATAACGAATTCATCAAAGTGACTCTACTGTCAAAAATCCGTCCCCCTTCACCACATTATTTATGGAGCAGAGGATCCATGGATTCACAGACTGACCATGAGTTCAGGTCCAGATCAGGTCCAGATCAGGTCCAGATCTAATTCTAGTTTTTATTTATTTCAGTTAACGAAAATGTTTTTCCAATTCTAGTTTTCGACATTTCGTTAGTTTTCGTTAATGATAATAACCTCGGTAGATGATGCGATGAAGTAGAAGAGGATGAGTCGGAGGTGTGTGTGTCAGTGTGTGTCAGTGTGTGTGTCCATGTGTGTGTGTGTGTTAGGTGTCACGAGGGCTGTCAGGGGTTAGGCCAGTAAATGAACAGCTGAGAGGAGTGATTTAGTCTGTATAAAAGCAGCCCAACTGTCATAACAAAGACACTCTGACAGCAGGCCAACCGGAGACAAAGAGGAGTCAGCGGCCCCCAGGAGGCCTCCAAAGACCCCTCTGGACACACACACACACACACACACACACACACACATACAGACATACACCATACACACACTTACACAGACAATAGGGGTGAGCAGCGGGCTCCCGGAGGCCTTGTGAGGGTCCCGGGGCCAGACTGATCTGCACTGAATGGACCTGAGAGGCATCCATTACAAAGCCGGGTGGGCGTCATATGACCGCAGCCGCAGAAGGACCCGATGACCCAGGGGTCCGGTCACCGGCACCTTCAGATCAGCACCAGGGCGGTGTTTCATTAGCAAATGTCTTAACTAATAAACAGCTGGAATGTAAGGCAGAGGTGACGCTCAGAGGTTCAGCCCATCAGCCAGTCCGACAGCAAAGACGTGAACCCAGTCCAAGTTTATTCCAAACAAGCACCGTGGACCAAAGAGCTGCACAGAAGAAGAACGAAAACCAAAAGAAAAGAGGAAAAACAAGAGGAGATAGATAGATAGATAGATAGATATAGATAGATAGATAGATAGATAGATAGATAGATAGATAGATAGATAGATAGATAGATAGATAGATAGATAGATGATATAGATAGATAGATAGAAAAAATGTCTGATTGATTAAAAACAGTTCACAAAATAAAGGATAAAGTTGCAAAAATAGACAAATGTAAACATCAAAAGTAAAGACAAAAAAAAAACAGAACAGCACTCGGAGAGCGCAGACCTTCGCCACGACAGTTATCTTGCTAACAAACAAACACAAACAGACAAACAAACAAACAAACACACAATACCTCCTGGCGGTAATAAGCAGCAAATTTAGTGAAAAATGCACAAAACGAGACAAAATGGAACAAAAAAGGCAAGAAAATGGAGAAAAATTAACACAAATCAGTAGCACAATGAACAAATTAGTAATATAAACATTTTGTTGTTATAGAAATCAGAGGTGATTTCTGTCCGACTGCAGTGGAAGCTGAGCTTCCACTAAAAATGACTCCCATTAAATGCTCAAATCTGTTCAGTTGTTTTCATTTCATTGACTCCAAATGTGTTGGAACACGTTCATCTCTCAGACCAGTTGGTTCAGAATCAGTCTGATCCCAGATCAGTGGACTGGATGTTGTTCACTTCTCCTCCATTCCCTGTCTGTGTTTTTCATCCATCTCTGCTCAGTGCATTTGTCCGTAGACGCTCAGCGTCCATGCACTTCAATGGGACTGAGTGGAACTGCTGGAAACTGACTCTAAACTGGACGATCATTGGATAAATGACACCATGTTGTCCCGCCCCCAGACGCTCGGCGTCTCTGGGGAATGGAGCTGTGGGCGGAGCTCAGCTGGCCTGGACACCAGGTTTTCATGTGCTGAATCCCGGCTGAATCCGGTTTGATTGACAGCTGTTTTCAGATCTGCTCCTTCACTGACAGTTCAGTTTAATACCGTCACACATTCTGCTGGGAAATCACACAAACCACCAGGAAAGTACTTGTTCATTTCTTGCACTGTAAATAAAACACACTCATTGTACTTCCTTGTTTCAATTTAACATAATTTCAATGTTTTCTTGTTTACTTGGTACGATACGACCATTTTCTTAAAAAGGAACGGAGGGACGAATTTATGTTTAAATAACTTGAATTTTTTTTTTTTTTTTTTTTTTATGTAAGCTGACAATGAGCTTCCCCTGTCTGAAAGACGAACAGCTGACAGATAGATAGATAGATAGATAGATAGATAGATAGATAGATAGATAGATAGATAGAGATAGATAGATAGATAGATAGATAGATAGATAGATAGATAGATAGATAGATAGATAGATAGATAGATAGATCGACTGAGGGGAAAATCTGATTCTGATTCCATTACCTGTAGCTCCTGTGACTAATTTCTTCTAAATTACTCTGAAATTATATTAATTTGGATTGTTATTACATAATGAACCATGTTATTACATTTTTTAAAATAAAAATGTGTCAAGTGCATTTTGTAATAAATTTCTCAAATTGTAATAACTTACTACATAATGTGAAAAAATTTACTACATAATGCGTTGACGTACTTTATTACAAAATGCGTCAGTTTATTACATAATGTGTCTTTATACAAGATGACGTGACATTCTTATTACATTTTGAACTTTTATTACATTATGGGAATTTATTACATAATGCGGCTCAACAAGGCATTAGCGCTCTTTCCTTGAAAATGACAACATCCGGTTTCAGAAAAGGAAAAAAAACTGGTCACAAAAGTCTGCCGCACCTTTAAACAAACCAAATACATTGAGTTTTTGTCCTTTATGACCAAAAATCCATCTGCATCATCTCATTGGAATATCAGGATATGGGATTTCATGGTTTTGGATAAATGTGCCTGTTTCTTTTCTGCTCCCGTCATTCTGTCGTGTCCGTGTGGGTGAAAGCGGCCCCTCCATCCTATTAGGCTCCTATTAATCAGCCTTTTCTTCAGAGTCGAGGAGCGTGATGACGAGAGGCATTGAGCCCTCTGTAACCTCTGTGCCCACCCCACCCCCCCACCGCCACCCCCCCGACCCCCCCACCCTGCCACCCATCCACCTGCTGTGGCTTTGTCTGTGGCTTTGGAAGAGCTTTGGCTTTCAGCAAAAGCCAGCACTGACCACACACTTCAACACGCCGTGCACACACTGACGCTGGCAGAAAGGCTGGAAAAATCAGCCGCCACAGAGCGCTCCTCTTGTCGGGGGTGGAAATGCCACCGGAACAGGGTTTTGACCATGAGTGGACACTTAAACTCTCGTCTGAAACTTATACTGGACATTTTTTTGGTTATGATTGCAGCTCCTACAGGCAGACTCAGGCTTTTATAGACGGTGGAGGAAAATTCTCCCACACCACGCTGGAATGATGTCTCCGCTCAGACATCCGACACAAAATAATCAAACACAGGCCTGCATAGTTGGGAGGAATCTGATCAAATTAGAATTACAGGCAGAATATTGTTCAAACTGCACATTTCAGGTTGTTCATCTGTGTTTTTATTTTTGTATTTATTTGCATTTTATTGTGAAAGAATAGTTTTGTAAACGTAAATATTTTCACAGCGTAATCTTACATTTTTTCCCACATAATTTTTCACAAAGTAAATTTGTTGTTGTCATTATTTCTGGGTTATTGTGTTGTTCTTTTGACTGGAGATCACATTGGTCTGTATGTGGAACCTGAACCAAAAGGATTTGTTCAACCTGGACTGTTCAGGTTCATTTCTGCACTTTCATCCTGCAGGGCCGGAATGGAACCTTTGGCGAGGGGCCAGATTTGGCCCCCGGGACGCATGTTTTACACCTGTGATATAGATGTTCATTAAGCTCAGTTTAACCCATAAAGACCCAGTGCTACTTTTGTGGCAGTTCCCAAAGGAATTTTTCTCTATTTTTAACCCAGTTCTTAAATGATTTACCAACATTTTTTCCAATATTATCCTCTGCCCTGTAAAGGGTTAAGAATACAAAACACACTCATTGAAAGTCTGAAATTCAAAATTTCCACCTTAGTGTGTTATTAGACGTTGTCATCTACCTCCTCTTGCCTTAAAACATCTGAGCAGCACTCGCTAAAAAGTAAACACACTCAATAAAACTACTGTTATAAGCTCATACACTGACAAAAATCACTCATATTCATTATTTACAGCTTCAAAATGTCGATAAAATCTTTCTGAAACACTGTGTAGTGTTAAAAAAAAACAAAAAACAACATGCTTCTGGACCTCACTGAGGCATGGGTTTGGCCCCATACTTAATGTTTGAGGAAATTACCGAAAATAGTCACTTGACCGATAAAGGGTTAAGTGGAAATAATGTATTTTCCCATATTTAATTCACTGATCATGTCCAACTGACTCAAGGCCACTACAAACTGATTGCACTTAATGTATTTCACATTTGAATTGTATTTTAACTGTATTTGAATTGCATTTTAAATTGTATTTTAATTGTTTTGCACTGTTTTGCACTTTGTGACTCCCTGTATGTGAGAAGTGCTCCATAAATAAAATTTACTTACTCATGTAGATGTTCATTAAAGCTCAGATTAAAGTTGAGGGTTTTTCTATCAAAAACAGAAAAAAAGAAGAAAAAAGGGACTTTTTCAGTCATTCATTAATCATTAACTAAACATTCACTAGATTTTTTTTTACGCAGGTACTGACAAAACAGTTCTACAACAGAACCTGAAATGATACTTAACCCATAAAGACCCAGTGATATTTTGTGGTGGTTCACAAATTAATTTTTCTCTTTTTTTAACCTTTCTTAAGTGATTTATCAAATTTTTTTTCCAATATTATCCTCTGTATTTTCTATTCTGAAGTGGAAATAATGTATTTTCTTACATTTAATTCACTGATCATGTAGATCGTCATTAAAGCTCAGATTAAAGTTGAGGGTTTTTCTATCAAAAACAGAAAGAAAAAAAATTGAAGAACAAGTGACTTTTTCAGTCATTAATTAATCATTAACTGAACATTAACTAGATTTTTTTCTTATGCAGGTACTGACAAAACACTTCTACAACAGAACCTGAAATGATACTTAACCCATAAAGACCCAGTGGTACTTTTGAGGCAGTTCACAGATTAATTTTTCTCTATTTTTAACCTTTTTTAAGTGATTTATCACAGTTTATTAGAATATTATCCTCTTTAGTTTAAGGTTTTTTCAGTGTAAATCATGTATTTTCCTATATTTAATTCACTGATCATGTAGACGTTGATGTAAGGACAAAAAAAGACAAGAAAATGACCGAAGGAACAAAATGATATGAAAAAATGTCTTCAGTAGATGACCATGAAAGATGAAGAACTGTATTTTACACCAATTATTTACATGTTTTGATAGGATTAGTGGATCAACAGGTATTAAACAGTTTAGATCAGTAGAGATTTTGGTCGACAGTGGATGTTTGGGTCTTTATGGGATAAATTAAAAAAAAAAAAAACACTTTTCTGTTCTGTTGTATAGACCACAGTAATGTAAAGGTGATGCTGAGTGGATCCTAAAAGGCTGAGGTTAAAAGGATTTATGCAGTCACAGAAGCGTTCCTCAGCTAAGAGGATTTCATTCAGACAAAAGCTGACGCCGAGGAGGACTTTGGAGTATTTTGCAGCATTCACATTTATTTATATAGACCTAGTTTTCCCAAACTTTGGGTTGAGATACACAGCTGTTTTTTACCAACTTAAGTAAAATCCAGTCATATGATATGTGGATTAATTTTTGTAATTATGAAAGAAGAACAGTAGTTTTCTCTTGAAGAGTTTAGACATGTTTATCCCCCCAAAAAAGATGAAAATGATCAAAATTCATAATAATAATAATAATAAAATAATAATAATAATAATACCAGTTTTATATAGTGCTTTTCTAAGTACTCAAAGACGCTTTACAATAAACAACCAAGGGACAAACATACATCCAACGGGTAAACAGATACGAAGTTAATACTAAATGGTAATCGAAGAACAAATACAGAGACAAATACTGACAAAAGAAAACACACAAAAGAAGGTAGGTGAGAGTGGAGGAGGTTGAATTAAAAAGACATTAAAGAAAAAAAAATATGTAAGAAGATATAAGATGATACAAGATGATAACACTGTAAAAGACAAAAAGAGGGAGAAGACGTAAAAAAAAAAAACATAAAATTATAAAAAAATACAGCTAGATGAAAATGATGTAAAAGACAAAAAGTTATAAAAGTTGTTTAAAAAAAAAAAACATACAAAACAAAATTGATATTAAAAAAAAATGTCTTCAGAAGATCAAAATGGTGCAGAAGAGAACAACAACAATAAACAGGAGACTAACATGTTGTAAAAGAAAAAACCAAATTATGTGAAAGTCAAAAATCAGGCCTTTGTAAAGAAAATACAACTCGACATAAATGAAATAAAAGTTGTTAAAAAAAAACAAAGACAGATGAAAACGGCCTTAGTGTGATATCTCTGACAAAACCTGTTTCTCAATACGCGTTCTTGTCTGTTCTTCTGTTCTCATGAAACATCATCAGCCGCAGCCCAAATACTGTTCCAGTTGAAAGTTCGCATAAACCAAGAACCCACAGAATACCCAGATGTTGTTCTGGTCTGCTGGCTTAAACCAAAGATGCACTAGTTTGTGTCTCCTGTAGACTTGGCTGGGAAATAATTCCCAAGATGCACTTCGTACTACTCTCAAATGTTGCGGCAGCTTCTGTGATAATCTTAATTCAGAAATGTTTTTGACTGAATGACCTTAATGAGATGATGTTAAAGGTAATGTTAGAGGCAGAATAGTGAGAAATACGTCTTTATTATCATGATATGGGATTCAATGAAATGTATTACAGTTTTGAAAAATATGAAAAATGTATAAAGCACATGTAAATACTAGCAGAAATGCACTGAAATCAAATCGAGTGACATTGTGGTGATTTGAGGGAAATATGTTATGGAGTCAATGGTGGAGATAAAACAGAGACAGGGAGGAAAGTTCACAAGTACCAGCTGTTCAGTTACAGATAGACTGATGTTCTGAGGAAGTCCGTTCTCTGGGACCATTCTTCATACTGAGAAACGACCAAAGAGTGTCGCAATAAGGGTTGTATTCCTAATATTCCTCTGTATTTTGCATTCTTCAGTCAAAATCAGTATTTTCCAATATCTATCTATCTATCTATCTATCTATCTATCTATCTATCTATCTATCTATCTATCTCTCTGTCTGTCTGTCTGTCTGTCTGTCTGTCTGTCTGTCTATCTATTTATTTAGTAGCACTTTATAATAAGTACACACTATGAAGCATTACACTGGGTTACAAAAAAATGTTTTTTGCAAGTTGTCCAGGTTTTTTCAACTGAATTAGGACCATTTTGCACCGCTAAATCCAAAAATGACATCTGTTTTTCTCAATCAGGTCAGGTGTTTTTTTGCTAATTTGATTTGGAAAAATTTGATCTTCTCACAAAATATAATAATTAATACCAAAATAATTGGTAAGCACACTTTATGAAACTTGCGACTTGATTCCTGTTAGGTACAATGGTGTATTCACCGCAGATGGAGCAGAATACGTCAGGCTTATTTTTGCAAGATCTTCTAGTCGAAGCCATTTCATTCACCTGTAATATTAAAAAAAACATAATCATTAATTGGCAAAAGTAAAATCTTCAGAACTCGTTTATTGCAAGAAATATGAAAGAATTTTGTATCATATGATGTGAAAATGCCCATAAATGTAAGCAAAAATGTTCAAAAGCCAATATGTAGCATAGTTCAGAAAGTTGACCTGATTGAGCAAAATGAATGTGATTTTTGGATTCAGCACCAAAATGATCCTAAATCAGCTCAAAAACTGAAACAATACATTTGTTGTTGATCAGTGTTAGTTAAGCATTAACAAATACTGAATTCATTGTTTATAAAGGATATTTCTGACATGAATACTCATTAGTATGTTTTATAAGCACAGTTATAAATGTTTCTCATTCATAATCATAATGATAATCATTCAGTCATGCAGTTTGTTTTAATAATCCCATGTCCTCTGTCTTTCTTTTGTTCGAATAACTCAGACTTTTGTGAGTCTTTGGGCATTGCCAACCTTTAAATCTCAGTTTAAATGCTTTAAATGTCATAGATAGTGCACACTTTAGATGAGCTCACACCATATAATTGATTAATGAGTAGGAAGTGTTTTAGAACTACCTGAAATAATGAATTCCTGTATTAAGAACTGTTTATAGGGCATCTATTGGAAAAGAAATGTGTGAGTTAGTATAAAATACACACTAACATATTCACTCACCATTAGTACATGTGTGAATACTAAATGTTTAAATGCTGAATCCATAATTTATAAAATATGAAAATACATCATTAAGTACATTGTAGATGAGCTTATTAATGATGAGTAAAACCATTATAACTGTGTTTATAAACCATATACTAATGGTATTCATGTCAGAAATATACTTTATAAATGATGAATTCCCTATTTATTAATGCTTAACTAATGCTTCATAGTCTGTACTTATTATAAAGTGTTACCTTTATTTATTTATACTTTATTTTACCAGGTGAAATCAGTTGAGAACAGCAATGATGATGATTTTACAATGATGACCTGGCAAGAGGCCCTGACAGACAAAAACAAAGACAAAAGAAAAGAAAAGAAAAGAAAAAAAAAGAAAAGAAAAGAAAACAGATAAAAGGAAACAGTGCAGATGAATCCCTGACTTGCAGCCAATGGTGAAGAAACTATGAAGTTCAAAACAACATAAATAACTCCTAGAGTGTACGAGGAGAGCAGAAGAGTCAACATGTGCAACAAGTCAATTAAGGAATGTTTTTTAGATGTTCATTAAAGCTCAGTTTAAAGTTAAGGGATATTATATCAAAAACAAAGAAAAGTGAAGAAAAAGGGATTTTTTTTCAGCAAAGATATTAATGAACATAACAGAACATACATAAAAACCAGCATCTCCATCCACTGTCACTGGTCCAGCTCCATGGGTTTTACTGGTCAATTAATGTCGTTTGCTTTAACGAGCTTTAATTGAACATCTCCATAATCAGTATATCAAACGTAGGAAAATTCCTGATTTTAATTTATAATGCAAAATACAGAGCATAATGTTCGAGTAAATGGTGATAAATCATGTAAGAAAGGTTAAAAACAGAGAAAAATTTATTCGGGAACAGATATGAAAGAAAAACAAAAGCAGCAGTGGATTTGTATGGGTTAATTCACTGATCATGTAGATGTTCATTAAAACTCAGATTAAAGTTGAAGGTGATTATATCAGAAACAGAGAAAACTGAAGGAAAATGTACTAGTTACTGGTATTATTTGGGTGGAGGTGGTGTATGATATTCTGTTCATGATTTCTTTTCTTATATTCATCGTTTAATAGGTCTTATGTATTTTATTTCATTTTATTGTAGTTTTGTTTGTTTGTTTGTTTTGTTTTTCTCTCTGTTCTGCCCAGTTTTACTCAGTTCTGGTTGTAGTTATTGTTTCCATTATAATTCTCACCATGTTTGTTACTGTTTGTATTGTTGATATTTTCTTGTGAGGGTCTTTGCCACCTTCTTTTCTTGCCCCCCCTCCCCCCATGTCAGGTCCGGCATTGAAATGTGGTTCAACTAAACTCATAATAAAGTCAGTAGAATATCAAGGGGAACTTTATTTACTTTATGAAGTTACTGTTGGCAAAGCAAATGTGTTCAGCACCAAAAGGAGACAGACTACCATTCTGCTGTGAGGATGAACAAGACAAGTAGAATTAAAAAAAAAAAAAAAAAAAACTTTTTCAGCAAAGATATTAATAACTGAATGTAAAAAAAACAACAACATCTCAATCCACTGTCATTGATTCAACTCCATGGGTTTTACTGGTGAGTCAATGTTGTAGAATAATGTTGTTTCCATGGTAACTACGGAGCCTCTGAATGTCCAAAAGGGTCATATCAGATGACCATGAAAAGACGACAAACTATATTTACATCAGTTATTTGCATGTTTTGATAGGATTAATGGATCTACAGAAGGGGTGTCCAATCCTGGTCCTCGAGAGCTACTATCCTGCATGTTTTAGATGTTTCCCTCTTCTAACTCTGCACTCTGTAAAAAGGAAAAACAAGAAAACAAAAAAAAAACAAACTGTATTTGCACTACAATTATACACACACACACACACACGCACAAAAACATACATTCTTTACAGACTGTATTCCTGTACATACCCACTCATTGTATAAATACTTCAATTTGCATTTTTCTGTACGTATTACATTGTAAAACCAACTGTAAATAAGATATACATATACTTTTAACAGACCGGACCCACTCACTGTATAAAAGCTCAGATTTGCGCTCTGTACATATCACATTGTAAATCCACTGTAAATTTCCACCCATTGTTGTCTTTGTCTCCAGTGGACTGTTTGTCTATATTGTGTCTTGGTCCACATGTTTGTCTGGGTTCATGTTGGAACTGTCGTGAGCATTGTAAAAACCGAAGACAAATTCCTTGTATGTGTTCACATACTTGGCCAATAAAGCTGGTTCTGATTCTAACACACCTGATTCAAAGGATAATCCTATCATCAAGCTCTGCAGAAGACTGATAATGACCATCAGGTGTGTTGGAAGAGGGTGACATCTAAAACATGCAGGATAGTAGCTCTGGAGGACCAGGATTGGACACCCCTGATCTACAGGTGTTAAATATGTTAGGTCAGTAGATGGTTGCCAGCGACTGTTTGGGACTTGGAGGGTTAAACCATGAGACAAAAACACTGAGAGTGAAAGTCGGAGGCCGTGGGTCGTCCAGGCGTCGACTGCTTTGCTTGGCCCTCACTTTTCCCACTTTTACTGGCTGCGACTTCCTCCGTTTTCAGTGACAGAAGCCACAACTATGTATGTGTTTATTCCTCAGCGTCACTCTGCACAGTGGAAAGGAAAGTGAGAAAAACTGTATATGCCAGAGCGGGAGGCCCCTGCACCAAGGTTATCATAGTTTGGGATTTTTCATTATAATTTAGTTTTATTTAGTTTTGACTTTTTTTTTTTCTCTAATTCAGTTCGTTTTAATTCATTTTTAGAGCAGGTTTGATAGTTTTTATTAGTTTTCCTTTTTTTCTAAATGCTTAGTTTTAGTTTAGTTTTAGTAGTAATTTTAGTTGTTTTTTTTTTTTAATATCTTTTCTCTTCTTCTCTGTCGTCGTATTCAAATAAATCCCAGACAGGACTCTGCTGCTTTCTCCCAACTTTAGTCTGCATGTTTCCAGGTAGAGTGGGGACCAGAAGACGACTGGAAACCACAAGTGTCGTATGGTGCCGCTAGCTAAAATTGCTAGAGCAAATAAATCGATTTCGTATCAAGCCGACATTGACAAAGACAAAACGAAGGGAATTTTATCCATAATTTTTATGTTTTAGTTAGTTTTGTAAACACACAATACAGTTTCAGTTAGTTATTGTTTTTTTTTCTTTTGACTAGTGGCATTGTACCTGTGGTGTCATTGTACGATAGCATGAGAGGCTAAAATCTCCCAGCATGCCTCACAACATTTGAATACGGACAGTAAATTGTGCCTAGTAGATAGTCAGGGAATGTTTCTGTTCATTTGGTGAGTTTGGCGGAGATCAGGCCTGTGAAGGCTGAGGAAAACCTGTACAAACGCCCTCCTGTGATGGAACATCGATCGGACGGACAGACACAGAAGGTGCATTTTATAGTAGGATTATAGTTTTTATTTATTTCAGTTAACGGAAATGTTTTTCAATTCTAGTTTTCATCATTTCGTTAGTTTTTGTTAACAAGAACAACCTAAGTCTCAGACATGACCACATCAGGACTGATATGAAGAGACTTTAAAATATCCAAACACCTTATGTAGTTGGACTACACCTACTTTTTTTTTTTTTTTTACACCTACTTTTCAAACCACCGTAGATCACTTAAATAACTGTTCCACTTACATCACCGATTCACTTTAGATCACTGCTACACAGTATTTTTCACTGTTTCACTTTCTATCACTGCCCTGAAATGTGTAAATACGACCAGAGTCTTTATTGACAGTATTGTACAGGAAGCTCTTAGAGGTAGTTCTTCAGTTATTTAGCAAGTGTCTTTTAGAGTATATATAGATCAATTTCATGATGACGTAGGACGTATGCTGCTCGTGCACTTTGGATGCAGAAAACACACAGAGTTCATAGTGAAACACTGACTGTAACTGTGAATAATGCCGTCGTCTTGCTGTGCCGTGTGTTGTCAGAACAGAAAGAACACACAGAAGGATTTAAACTTCTACAGAATCCTGCTGGTAAACATCCCTTCCAGAAAAATCGGCGAAAGTTATGGTTACAGGCATTAAGACGCGAGAACTGGTCTGAGGAGGAACTTCAGAATACTGGTCTGTGCAGTGCACACTTCAGATCTGGAGGAGACTGGATCCACCAGGCAGAGGAGCAGTTAACTGGAAATATTCTACCACTGACAGACTTTTTTTTTAAATGATGGAAAATTCTGAAGGCCGTCCGTCATTTTGACAGATTAAAATACTGAGGGTAATCATTGTTTAGCTAACTTTAGCCAAAATTCGATGCTACTTTGCTAGTGCAAACTGTGCAGACAGCTGAGTCTCCTCAGTTCTTTTAAAGTCCAGTAAATGTGATGGCACTGATAAACACAGAGAAAAAAGAGGGACTGATGTGGTGAAGGATGACGGACAAGCAAGTTATACTGCAGTTCTGATGGCATTTGGTGTGTTCTATGTACGCATGTTCTACCTTTCATGTGTTATTTGATGGCATGTCAGTTTGTGTTCAGATCTGTGCTTCACAGAACCTGAACCCTAACCCTCAGTGCATGGGATCTGACGCTGTGTGAACAAACACAAGGAAAGCTTAGAATGTCTACAAGAACACACCAATTAAAAGTGGTGTAAATAATTATGTGAGCAGTGATATCAGGTTGGTTTATCACCAGCAGCAACTACAGCTGCTGCATCACTGAGATGTTTTTGAACATTAAATAAATCTACAACATAAATACTACAAACTCATTATCATTAAAAAATAAAAATTTGAAATTACGGATAATAATCTGTTATGACGGAATTTTTACAACCCTGTCCGTCAAAATGAAGGACAATAAAAATGTCTAGTGCTACCTCTGCTGCCCACCCTTCTGTGACAGTCTGCTGTTCTACTATAGGACAGCCTCTCTGGTGCGGTTCAGTCAAATTATGCAACTATGAAACAGAAGATGGGATCGGCTTTAGGACAGAAACAGTTCATGGACAGTTTTAGAGCTAACATATTCGCTCGTTCACGAGTTCCGGGGCAGAGCCTGGGGGTGTATGTGAGCCGGGTGGAGCTGGGACTGGTGTTTTTGCCTCCGAGGTGCGCATCACTGTGGTTAGTAAACACTGAAACTCATCTAAACTAACTTTAATGTCAACCTGGTACTAACCCACTGTTGGGTTGTGTTTTGGTCTGTCTGTTTTTTGTCTTCTTGTGCTGAATGTAAAACTGCTGAATACTGGAATTTCCCTCAGGATTAATAAAGTATCTATCTATCTATCTATCTATCTATCTATCTTGCCCTGCGTTGACGCGAAAACGTCTAATACGACCGATTTCCCACGTACATGTCGACGGTATCGGCCCACAGCGTCGCCAAGGCGGAGGGAAGCGGGCCGGAGCGTTCAGAGGTCGGGGTCCTCGGGGTGTGTTGACCCACCTTATCAGAGTCAGGCCTACAGCGGACAGGAAGTCAGATGGTTGTCCTCAGCTGAGTGTTCAGGCTTTAACCGCAGCGTCGGAGTGAAAACGACAGCCGACAGCTCCGGCCTGATGCGCCTTCGAAGGCTCACCGCAGGTTTCCCTTCTGAGCAACCAGCGCTGTCAGTTTAGCCACATGAAAACAGCCACACTGACAAACGCATGCACACACACACACACCACACACCACACACACAACACACACACCACACACACACACACAGCTGAATGTAATTTGGTTCATTCCTGTTTTCTGAGGCTGCTGAACCACATCACCCCCCCACTATCACCAAACACCAGGGATTTAATAAAACTGTGGTCTGACTGTAAAAGATGGAGAAGTTAAAGTAGGAATCAGGATGTAATATGGTGTATGGTAGTAATTAAGATAAGATAAGATAAGATAAGATAAGACAAGACAAGACAAGAGAAGGTAAGACAAGATAAGATCAGATCAAATCTGATCAGATAAGATAAAATAACACAAAACAAGACAAGATAAGATAACAGGAAAAAGACAAGACAAGAGAAAATTTGGATGTTGCTCAATTTCATTTTGAGACACTTTTTGTAGAGGTCTATGTTTTGAGGAGATCATTTTATTAAAAAAAAAATCATACAAGTTTATTTTACTTCTTTGCACAAATTATTGT
Organism: Sphaeramia orbicularis; assembly: GCF_902148855.1. Taxonomy (NCBI): domain Eukaryota; kingdom Metazoa; phylum Chordata; class Actinopteri; order Kurtiformes; family Apogonidae; genus Sphaeramia; species Sphaeramia orbicularis. The sequence continues at coordinate 2,519,379 of NC_043961.1, read as the reverse complement.
TTTATTTATTATTTTTTTAGGATATTGTTTTTTCGTGCAACTGTATTTTTATTTAAGGGATACATTCATATTTCAGATACTTCTATTTAAATAACTCACAATCTCCTTTTGTTTCTTAGTGGATAGTTTTTGGGTCACTGCCCCTCTGGGCCACCGTAACATCTAGATGTAGAACATTTAAAATAATAATAATAATAATAATAATAATATTATTATTATTATTATTATTATTATTATTATTATATTATTATTATTATTATAATAATTCTATGTCCAGTCACATTAAGTAAAAACAAATTCTGATGCTTGTAAGGACAGATGATAATGTAAACAAAATGTACTCTAAAAAAAAGAAAAACATTTATTGGTTATATTTACTGCAATTATCATTCTATCATCTATAGTATAACAAGCTTTTTTTTTCCTGTATGTACTTGTTTTATACTATAACAAAAACAGATACCTGCCTAATCTTGCATTACCAGTGACCTGACTTAAAGCGTCCATGTATAAACTTTGCGTATGGATGTTTATATTTGCATCTTTTTTGCCCTTGTGTTGATATTTGCTCCGTCCATCTCCACTGTTTACTGGTTCTGCTCCGTCCTCTCCTGTCTGTGGTTTTCTTCTACACACCTCTATGTCTTTGCGTCGGCCTATCAGATGGCAGACGGGGATTTAGACTTGGGGATCTTTTGCCGTGTGAGGTCAAAGCTCTGGTATTTCCAGTCGGAATCCCAGTTCCGTGGAAAACCGCAGCGTCAACCCCACAATCCCCAATTACCAGCGCACACAAACGCCCACACAGTGGACGACGGGGTTCAAACCCAGTGTCCTTGTGGACGATGTGAAGACACGTTCTGGTATGTGCACTCTGTCCTGCACAGGGTGAATAACACACTTTTTATAGTTTTAGAGTTAATGCAATAGAAGGGCAGTGTTTTACAGAGAAGGACCAGCAGCAAGGAAACATGTTACAGTCATTTATAAAACAGTCATGCATTTATTGTCACATACTATAACATCTGGGACCCTACACTGCAAAAATCTAAATCTTACCAAGTGTATTTTTCTCATTTCTCGTCCAAATATCTCATCACACTTAAAATCAGACAGAATCACCTAAAGAGGAACTTTTCAGTGAGATATAAGAGATTTATAGACAATAGATCTGGAAAATCTGATTTCAAGAAATCTTACCAAGATCATTTTCACTTGTTCCACTGGCAGATTTTGTTGCTTGAATTAAGCAAAAAAAAAAAAAAAATCTTGTATTAATATTGTTAACCCTTTCATGCATAGTGGTCACTCCAGTGGACAGTTGTTCTCCAGCTGTTCTCTTGTATATTCATGGGTTTTATTGTTTTAGTTCCATATCAGTGGACGCTTATGCATCATCTCATACACTGTAATTCAGACCATTACTGTAATTTTGCTGTTCTTCATAAACCTGATCTGCACTAACAGGTTTCAGCATTAACCAATTATTTGTTAGAAAAAAAAAAGCTTTTTTTTTTTTTTTTTTTTTTGCATAATATCTCCATGAAAAGAGTAATAACTAGCATTAGAATAGGTTAAAATGTGAGAAAACATCAGATTTTATTTTACTACATTGTTTTCATGTCACTTTCTGATATTGGCTTTTAAACATGTGTCTTTATTTCAAAAATTAAATGCATGGACATTTTTGTAACTCCATGAAAAACAAAAAAACTTGATCACATTGTTTTTTTCATGCCTTTGGAGGAATAAAAACACTTAAGAAAAAAATCATAACTAAGGTTCTCATAATTAATGCATGAAAGGGTTAAATAATGTTAAATAAGCATGTCTACAGATGTATGAACACTTGAAAAAAAAATTAACTCTTAAAACAAGACAAATGACCTAACACTTCTAAATCGAAGTTGCTTTTTTTTTCTTGATAAGAACCAAATACTTGTTTTGTTTTTGGCCATATTTCCCAGTTGTATTTAATAATATTCAATGTTTTCATGGGGTTAAAATGCCAGAAAAGTGCAGATCATCAGTGTAAATGTTGCAAAAGTTATATGTATTAGTTAGACATAAGTCAACTTATGTCATGTTTTTAACTCATGAAAACCCAAACATCCACCGCTGACTAGAAACATCTGCTGATCTAAAGTGTTTAATACCTGTTCATCCACTAATCCTATCAATACATGTAAATAATTGGTGTAAAATACAGTTCTTCATCTTTTCATGGTCATCAGATTTGACCCATTTGGACGTTCAGAGGCTCTGTAGTTACCGTGGAAACACCATCATCTCCTACAACATTGATTCCCCAGTAAAACCCATGGAGTTGGATCAATGACAGTGGATGGGCACACTGGGTTTATGTTCAGTTAATGATATATTTGACTGAAAAAGTCACTTTTTCTGCAGTTTTCTCTGTTTTTGACAGAATAATCATTAACTTTAATCGGAGCTTTTATGAACATCAACATGATCAGTAAATTAAATATAAGAAAATACCTGATGTTCACTGAAAAAACACAAAATACAGAGGATTTTGTCATAATAAATGGTGATAAATCACTTAAGAAAAGTTAATACTGAGAAAAAGATATTTTAAGCAACACTGGGTCTTGATTGGTTAATATCCATTGATCCATTAATCCTATCAGTCCATGTAAATAATTGGTGTAAAATGCAGTTCTTCATCTTTTCACGGTCAACAGATATGACCCATTTGGACGTTCAGAGGCTCCGTAGTTACCGTGGAAACACCGTCATCTTCTACAACATTGATTCCCCAGTAAAACCCATGGAGTTGGATCAATGACAGTGGATGGACACACTGGGTTTATGTTCAGTTAATGAGAGATTTTAGTGAAAATGTCACTTTTTCTGTAGTTTTCTCAGTTTTTCTGTATAATAAACCTCAACTTTAATCTGAGCTTTTATGAATATCTACATGATCAGTGAATAAAATACAGGAAAATACCTTATTTATACTGATAAAATGCGAAATACAGAGGATAATATTGTAATAAATGGTGATGAATCTCTTAAGAAAGGTTAGATAAAGAGAAAATGTTATTTGGTAAGTGACACAAAAGTTGTGCTGGGTTTTTATGGGTTAATGTTTCCTTCTTAACCAGGGAAAAGATCTGAAAATTAGCTGTGACAAGTCTGATATGCATTGCATTAGTTCAGTGGTTCCAAACTTTTTTTGTCTCCTGACCCCATTTTAATATCACAAATTTCTGGTGACCCCAGACATTCAAAACAGAGACTTTTTTTCTGGCTAAAATTAATTTGTTTTTGATCATGTAATAGTTTGCTCTACTATGTTGCAAATAAACGTTAATTTTAGACACATTTAGTCTATATAATGTCTATTATTGTGGACAGAGGCAGTAAATCCAGGTGCAGATTACTGCACAAAGGCAGAATGTGATTTTCCTTGGTCAGGATCTGTCCAGTCAGTCCAGCTGTGATTTACAAGGAGGACAATTAATACTGAACAAACTAGAACTGAAACTATGAATTATGAAAGAGCTGCAGCATCTGAAACTGACCACA